>NC_012873.2:28111010-28332998 GCF_000003195.3 Sorghum bicolor | reverse complement strand
CTGAAGAAACAAAGAAATTCAGCGACAGGTAAAAGAGCTTTTGGACAAAGGGTATGTTCGTGAATCTCTATCACCTTGTGCTGTTCCAGTACTTTTGGTCCCTAAGAAAGATGGATCTTGGCGCATGTGTGTCGATTGTCGTGCCATTAATGCTATAACTGTACGATATCGCCATCCCATTCCTAGGCTTGATGACATGTTAGATGAATTGAGCGGCTCAACTATTTTCACCAAGATTGATTTACGCAGTGGCTATCACCAAATTCGCATGAAAATTGGTGATGAATGGAAGACAGCATTTACAACCAAATTTGGCTTGTATGAATGGCTTGTGATGCCCTTTGGCTTGACAAATGCTCCTTCAACTTTTATGCGCTTAATGAATCATGTTTTACGAGCTTTCATTGGCAAGTTTGTAGTTGTTTATTTTGATGATATTCTGATCTATAGCAAATCATTTGATGAACATCTTGATCATATCCATCAAGTACTTGCTGTTTTGAGGGAAGAGAAATTGTATGCCAACATTGCTAAGTGCACATTTTGCACAGATCGTGTTGTTTTTCTTGGTTTTGTTGTGACTGCAGATGGCATCCAGGTTGATGAAGAGAAGGTTAAGGCAATAAAGGATTGGCCTACTCCTACAAATGTGAGCCAAATTCGAAGTTTCCATGGTCTTGCAGGTTTCTATCGACGATTTGTTAAAGATTTCAGCACGATCGCTGCACCACTTAACAACTTGACAAAGAAGGATGTTCCATTCAAATGGGGAGATGACCAAGAGCAAGCCTTTGTAGAGTTAAAAAGAAAGCTTTGTGAAGCACCACTGCTGCAGCTACCTAACTTCGGTAAGACTTTTGAGATTGAATGTGATGCAAGTGGTATTGGCATTGGAGGTGTGCTACTTCAAGAAGGTAAACTTATTGCCTACTTTTCTGAAAAGTTAAATGGTCCACATCTGAATTATTCTGTCTATGATAAAGAGCTTTATGCCTTAGTTCGAGTTTTGGAAGTTTGGCAACATTATTTGTTACCTAAAGAATTTGTCATCCATTCTGATCATGAAGCTTTGAAATATTTAAAAAGTCAAGGCAAACTGAATCGTAGACATGCTAAATGGATCGAGTTCATAGAAACATTTCCGTATGTTGTTAAACATAAGCGTGGTAAAGATAACATTGTTGCAGATGCTTTGTCAAGAAGGTGTGGTTTGGTTACACAATTAGATACAAAAGTGCTTGGTTTGGAATCCATTAAAACACTCTATGCAACTGATTCTGATTTTAAAGAACCTTTCTCTCGTTGCATTGCTGGAAAAGGCTGGGACAAGTATTATGTACATGATGATTTTTTATTTCGAACTAACAAACTATGCATTCCAGCCTGCTCGATTCGTCAAGTTCTTTTACAGGAAGCACATGCTGGTGGCTTAGCTGGTCATTTTGGCATCAAAAAGACATTGGACATGCTCTCTGATCATTTCTTTTGGCCACATATGCGACGTGATGTTCAACGACATGTCGAGCGCTGCATAATCTGCTTGAAAGCTAAGTCCCGCCTTAATCCCCATGGTCTCTATACTCCATTACCAATCCCAACTGTACCTTGGGAAGATATATCCATGGATTTTATTCTGGGATTACCAAGGTCTCAGAGGGGGAGGGACTCTATCTTCGTTATTGTTGATCGCTTCTCAAAAATGGCACATTTTATTCCATGTCACAAGAGCGATGATGCTTCACACGTTGCTGATTTGTTTTTCAGGGAGATTGTTCGTTTACATGGAGTGCCAAAGACTATTGTTTCAGACCGAGATACAAAATTCCTGAGCTATTTTTGGAAGACATTATGGGCTAAACTTGGCACGAAGTTGTTATTTTCCACCACTTGTCACCCACAAACGGATGGGCAAACTGAAGTTGTCAACCGTACCCTGTCCACCATGCTGCGTGCCGTGCTAAAAAAGAATTTGAAGCAGTTGGAAGAATGTCTTCCACATGTCGAATTTGCTTATAATAGGGCACTACATTCCACAACAAATTTTTGTCCATTTGAAATTGTTTATGGTTTTAAGCCACATACTCCCATGGATCTTTTGCCTTTACCATTACAGGAACAAGTTAACTTGGATGCAGCGAAGAGATCCAACTTTATCAAGAAGCTACATGATGAGACAAGAAGAAATATTGAGAAGAATTCAGCACAATATGCAAAGCAAGCGAACAAAGGTAAGAAGAAGGTTACATTTCAGCCCGGTGACCTCGTGTGGTTGCATCTACGCAAGGATCGATTTCCCCAACAACGTAAGAGTAAGTTATCACCTAGAGGTGATGGTCCATTCAAGGTTCTAAAAAAGATAAATGATAATGCATACAAAATTGAGCTGCCACCTGAATATTCCATTGTTAGTCCAACATTCAATGTCAAAGACTTGCTTCCATTTGTTGGTGAGCCTGAGTCGAGGACGACTCCTTCTCAAGAGGGGGAGGCTGATGAGGACATCCCTAGCATTCATTCATCTTCAAATGAAACTCCACTTGATATATGTGGTCCAATTACAAGAAGTAGAGCTAAACAATTGGAGAAGGAAATTCATTCTCAGGTGAACGCTAACCTTATGTTTAATAATCAGTTTATGTTGAATGATCCTATACTTTTGAGTTCTTGTTTCAATGTCCTTAGGAATGATGGAGGGTATGAACCAGCATGGGATGAAGATGGATTCAAGCCTTTGGACATCTGAACCAAGAAGCCTATCATGTGCATAAATAAAATGGTGGTTCATTACTTCTGCATGAGAAGGCAACCAGAAGCTAGATGGCTGACCCATGGTACAAATTCCAAGCATCACCACGGACAGAATACAAGGAGTTACGTGGCATTCTACAGATGGATGAAAGCATCTTTAAGTCTATGTTGCAGCCCATCAAACGGTTCATTATTTAGACTTCCCAATAAAAAGTTATGCTCATTTTAGTAACTGCTGCCAGAAGCTGAGAAGAAGCGCGAACCAGCCACGAAATCCACTAGTGGATGTGCATGCTGTCATGTATTCAAAGCTGAACGCCCCTATCTATATATATCTCTTGTACTAGACAATGAAAGGACACATCTTGCTTGGTTAAAATTCAGAATACACAAACTCGTGGAGTTTTGTTTATGCGTGAGTCTTGAGAGGCTTGCAAAACTTGTTCTTTCGATTCCTGAGGGAGTTGTAGAACGCCGAACTGCGGTTCATCCAGTTTGTGCCTTCACGTCTATACGGCGTGATTGCGTGGGCTGTTCGTCGGTACGTGGAACGGTGATTGTCTCGGTAGTTCGTCGCGTGGACAGCCTCGCGGTGCACTGCCTCTTCACCAGGTCACGCAGCGACAAGTTATCAAGTTCGCGAATCCTACGAGAAGATCGGGCCACAACGACTTGTCTCACGCTATCCCTAGGCGTGAGCATATCAAGTACCATCGCGTGCGTCGAAAATAGTTTCTTAGCCTATGGTGCATTTGGCACAAGCCGTGTACCTATCTTGCACCGAAACTAACACTATCTCCAAAGAGACCGAAGCGAGATTCTATATGACACACATCATCTAGGAGTTCTATTGGGTGCTTCCAAATATATTTCTATGCATATGTTACGTTCGATGCAATTCGTGCACCTATCTTGCGTCAAGATTAGCACTATGTCCAAACAAAGCAAACTGAGCTTCCACATGAGCCCCTATACCCAAGAGTATCATCGGGTGCATCCAAAATGGTTTCTTAGCGTATGATGCATTAGGCACAAACTGTGTACCTATCTTGCACCAAAACTAACTCTGTCTCCAAATAGACTAAAGCGAGATTCCATATGACACATGTCATCTAGGAGTTGATGCGAACCCGCTAGGGTTTTTGGCCTGATCTTTCGATGAGAAGCGCTGGATAACTCGATTAGTGGATGGAGATAACGTTCACGGCCCGACTACAGCCCTCAAGACCGCGCCTTAGCAACCGATACACCACGTCCAACAGCCGTCACGATCTTGTGGAGCGCGACAACCAGCCCCTAGGGCTCCCGTCCTGCAAGCAATCGAAAAACTAGCAAGAATGAGGAAATAAGCACTGAATTTGCAAGATGAATTGAAGGTTTCAAACTGAATCTGAATCAACAATGGGGTTCCGAAGACAAGGAGACGGGCGGCTGATCCTGCACGCGCGCCTACAAGCAAGTAGCGAAGGCTAAACTTGATCTAAACAAAACCCAGTTGTTCATGGCGGCTCTAGATGTAAATAAATAGAGGGGAGGATGACCAAAGGGGTACTAGAGTCGTCCTCCAACCCTAGGACGCGTCCCTATTGGACTCAACTTGATACATGGGCCATTGGTCCAAAATAGGGTGACGCAGCACCAAAACAGAAAAAGGTGTCGGCACGAAAACAAGGACTGCGCCCGACTCATAAGCTGCATAGATATGTGGTTGGACCCATTAGAAAGTAGACTTCATGAGCTTTCAAACAAGTATAGGAACGTCCCAGTTGGAGTCCATATGACGCCGTGGTGATCCATACAAGTTAGAGTTATTTTCCAGTCCGAATCCAACTCCCAAAACGTGTTGGGTTTGGACTCTTTGTTTCCATACTTTAGAAGCGACGTGGTAACTTGATAGAGGATGTTGTGGAGGCTTGGACCTGATCTCCAATCACCTTTGTTAAGTTATCACTCTTCCCATATGCAATCAGCCCTTGAAGTTGGTGTTGCCTCAAATTCTGAATGCAGTTGAACCTTCCCTTGCTGATCTTGTCCATTATTCCTGAGCAACACGAAAGTGCACGTGTCTCCATTGTCTAAATATGATTGACAAGAGTTTAAAACTGAACTTACTTGGAGGTTGAGTTGACGGGCACGAGCACGAGTAAGAGGACCAGCTATAGGTTGTGTCGGAGAGGATGTAGGACCAGCTATAGGTTGTGTCGGAGATGTAGGACCAGCTATAGGTTGTGTCGGAGAGGATGTAGGAGAGGATGTATCGCTGGTGTTGATGTCCTCTTCAGGAGTTCTATTGCGATGCATCCAAATAGATTTCTTAGCATATGGTATGTTCCATGAAAACCATGCACCTATCTTGTATCAAGATTAACACTATCTCCAAACAGATCGAACCGACCTTCCACTTAAGTCTCTTCACCTAGGAGTATTATCGGGTGCTTCCATAATGGTTTCCGAGCCTATGGTGCATTATGCGAAAACCATGCACCAATCTTGCACTAAACTGTCACCAAACAGATTGAAGCGAGATTCTATATGACACACATGATCTAGGAGTTCTATCGGGTGCGTCCAAATTGATTTCTGAGAATACGGTACGTTCCATGCAAACCGTACACCTATCTTTCATCAAGATTAGCACTATCTCCAAACAGACCGAACCGAGCTTTCACTTGAGCCTCTTCACCTAGGAGTACCATCAGGAACTTCCACAACGATTTCTGAGCCTATGGTGCATTATGCGCAAACCATGCACCAATCTTGCACCTAAACTAACATTGTCTCCAAACAAATTGAATCGAGATTCCATATGACACGCATGATCTAGGAGTTCTATCGGGTGTGTCCAAATTGATTTATGAGAATATGGTACGTTCTATGCAAACCATACACCTATCTTTCATCAAGATGAGCACTATCTCCAAACAGACCGAACCAGGCTTTCACTTGAGCCTCTTCACCTTGGAGTACAATCGGGAACTTCCACAACGATTTCTGAGCCTATGGTGCACTGGGCACAAACCATGCAACTATCTTGCACCGGAACTAATGCTATCTCCAAATGGATGGAAGCGAGATTCCATATGATACACTTCATCTAGTAGTTCCATCGGGTGCATCTACAGTCCATCGGGTTTGTCCAAATTTATTTCTGAGCATATGGTATGTTCCATGCAAACCGTGCACCTATCTTGCATCAAGATTAGAACTATCTCCAAACAGACAGAACCACGATTCCACATGAGCCTCTTCACCAAGGAGTACCATCGTGTGCATCCAAAAAAGTTTCTTAGCCTATGGTGCATTAGGCACAAACCGTGTACTTATCTTGCACCGAAACTAACACTATCTCCAAAGTGACCGAAGTGAGATTCTATATGACACACGTCATCTAGGAGTTCTATTGGGTGCTTCCAAATATATTTCTAAGCATATAGTACGTTCCATGCAATTCGTGCACCTATCTTACATCAAGATTAGCACTATCTCCAAACAAAGCAAACTGAGCTTCCACTTGAGCCCCTTTACCCAGGATTATCATCGGGTGCATCCAAAATGGTTTCTTAGCCTATGATGCATTAGGCGTAAACTGTGTACCAATCTTGCACCAAAACTAACTCTCTCTCCAAACAGACCGGAGCGAGATTCCATATGACACATGTCATCTAGGAGTTCTATTGGGGTGCGTCCAAATGGATTTCTTAGCATATGGTATGTTCCATGCAAACCGTGCACCTATTTTGCAGCAAGATTAGCACTATCTCCAAACAAATTGAACCGACCTTCCACTTGAGCCTCTTCACCTAGGATTATCATCGGGTGCTTCCATAATGGTTTCTAAGCCTATGGTGCATTATGCGCAAACCATGCACCAATCTTGCACCTAAACTAACAGTCTCTAAACAGATTGAAGCGTGATTCCATGTGACACACATGATATAGGATTTCTATCGGGTGTTTCCAAATTGATTTCCGAGAATATGATGTGTTCCATGCAAACCGTACACCTATCTTGCATCAAGATTACCACTATCTCCAAACAGACCAAACCGAGCTTTCACATGAGCCTCTTCACCTAGGAGTACCATCGGGAACTTCCACAACGATTTCTGAGCACCGAAACTAATACTATCTCCAACTGGGCCGAAGCGAGATTCCATATGATACACTTCATCTAGTTGTTCCATCGGATGCATCTACAGTTCCATCGGATTTGTCCAAATTGATTTCTGAGCATATGGTATGTTTCTTGCAAACCGTGCTCCTATCTTGTTTCAAGATTAGAACTATCTCCAAACAGACGGAACCAAGATTCCACTTGAGCCTCTTCACCAAGGAGTACCATCGTGTGCGTCCAAAATAGTTTATTAGCCTATAGTGCATTAGGCACAAACCGTGTACCTATCTTGCATCGAAACTAACACTATCTCCAAAGAGATCGAAGTGAGATTCTATATGACACACGTCATCTAGGAGTTCTATTGGGTGCATCCAAATATATTTCGAAGCATATGGTATGTTCCATGCAATTCATGCACCTATCTTTGTGGGGGTATAAACCCCTATACCCTTACGGCTAGACTTGGGCTTGGAGACTTGGCCCATCATGAAGACAGTTCGAGGCTTGATCCAACTGTTCGGAGTTTCATGCAAGGAAACGAGACGCGGAGGTCAAGCAGGATTCTAGTCGGTTAGAATAGGAATTGATATCGCACTATCTATGGCAATTGTAACCGACTAGGATTAGTTTCCAGATTTATAACCCTACCCTCTGGACTATATAAAGAGAGGTAAGGGACCCCCCTAGGCAATTCATCTCAACTCAATCCAATACAATCAGACGCAGGACGTAGGTATTACGCCCACACGGCGGCCGAACCTGGATAAAAACCTTGTCTGTGTCTTGCGTCACCATCGAGTTCGTAGCTTGCGCACCGTCTACCGATAAACTACTACCGTGGGTATACCTCAAGGTAGACTGCCGACTAGCTTTCGTCGACAGTGGCGTGCCAGGTAGGGGTGTGCGTACAGCTCTCCTGACAAACAAGATGGTCATCATTCCAGCTTCCGCGACGGTGGCTGAAGGCCTCACGTTCACCGTCGGCCAGATTACGTGGACGACTCCTGGCAGCGGCCTCACGACCATGACCTCGGAAGGAACTCAGATCCGATCTGGGACAGCAGGGGCGTCAATTCCGATCACGCCGGCACCGAGCACCCGACCTCCGCTCCCTCGTTACAGGGGAAAAAAGGTCAACGACTTGGATCTTTTCTGAGCGCTTGATCGTGCCGATCTTAGGCTCCTTGAAGCTTCCAAACTGGTAGATTGGATCTCGTGCTTGTCAGATCAAGCGGCGTTGACAAACTCTTTCGACTCCTGCCGGCCAACTCGTGTCATCACACACGAACAGCTGGGGACGTCTCTGACAATAACGTCCACCCCCACGGGTCGGTTCGTCAAGCTCAAGACAGCTCAAGACTAGAGTCCTCCTTATGGACTAAACAACTCGGCCGATCACTACTCACGGCACACCCAATCCCTTTTCAACGGGGCGAGCTAGTCGTCGAGACAGAGCAGCCGAGCAGCTCGCCATTACGTCAACATGGTATCAATCCAAGTACTACCGAACGACGAGGCTGCCAGTACGAACTCCAGCACAGGGTCTGTCCCTACCGAGGATCTAAACTTCGAGGACGAAGATTACGACATGGATTTACCACCGTATCCTCCGGGCTTTTCTCGCTTCCCAATCTTTCCACCTCGGCGGGGAGATCTTATTTTCAATGTCAGCAACGATGCCGGTTGTCGACGGAGAAACAGACAAGCAGAAGCAGCTCCGTGAACAGCGCAATACCGATCGCGCTCGGCGGCGGGAACGACAACTTGCGCCGCACAACCTTAGTGACGGTTTCGACATAGTCGGAGATCAGCCAGTCTACAAGACGCCGAGTGCTAACGTGGGCATTGCTATGGCAAACCTGGACCGACTCCCTGATACTCCTGAGTGCCAGGGCGTCCGATCCAGTATACGTGCACACCTGATCGCCGCGATGGGACAGACAGCCACCTTGCTCAAAAGGATCCAATCCATCTCCTACACAGAGGTCTCTTCCGACCAGACTCATCGCATCCGGACTTCACCACAACCCAGCGAGCGCCACCGTAGCCGCTCTCCCAACAACCGCAGGAAGGACATGGGGCGCGACAACCGTGGTCAGGACACCGGCGGCTTCCGCGAGCAGAAGTGTGGGTGTGGTCAGGAAGTAAACCAGGACAGGGATCTACGATACAACATCCCTCCCAAGGACGCCCGTGACCGTATCAACCGGCGTGCCACGGAAAGAGCGGTACACGAAAACTTGCGACGCATCGAGTACGATGCCGCGCACGGCCCTCCCGGCCTAAGACAGTTTTCTTCACACCTTCGCCAAGTCGTATGGCCCCACAACTTTAAACTCGAGAAGCTTAAAAAATATGACGGCAAGGAAAACCCTGAAAACTGGATCACTCTCTACGAGATTGCAGTTCGGTCAGCAGCAGGAGACGAGCACGTCATGGCAAATTACTTCTCAGTTGTCCTCGACTAGGATGGCCATCAGTGGCTCCTCGGCCTGCCCAAGGACTCTTTTGACTCTTGGGAAGAACTGTGCCAGGCGTTTATTGACAATTTCATCGCTACCTGCGAGCAGCCTAGGAACAAGTACGATCCCGAGAGAATAAGGGACAGGAAAAACGAGCCTTTGCGTGATTACATCCGACGGTACTCGGATATGCGCCTTAAGGTTCCAAAAATTTCTCAGGATGAGGCCATATCAGCCTTCATCAAAGGGCTACGCTTCCACAAAGCACTAAGGAATAAGCTACTGCGCAAAAGGCCGACCACGATGGCCGAGCTCCTCGCCACGACAAAAAACTACGCTGACGCTGATGACGCAGAAAAGCTCATCCAAGAAGATGCGAGAGGTCCCGACCAGCCTCGTCGACAAGACAACAGTCGTGGATGTTTTGACAACAGGAACCATCGTCGCACTGACAACCGCAACCATAGAGAAGGTTGGGACAGGCGGCGTGACAAGCGTGATGACTTCCGGGGCAAGCGCCCTCGTGACCATGACCACGAGGTGAATACGGTCAAGCGCCCCAATGGGCGACGAGACTACCAGGAAGACTACTACAAGACATTGAAGGGACCGTGCCAACTCCATCCCAAGTCCAATCACACGATGGAAGAATGTCGTGTCCTCAAAAGCATCTACACACAGCGGGCCGCTCAAGACGATTCCGCCAAGAAGAACGGGAAGCAGGACAGGCGTGCTCACGAAGACGAAGACGACGACCAGGATAGGGACCCACGACACCAGTATGTCAGTCCCATCGACGTGGTCCACTCCATCTTCGGAGGCAAAGTTTCTATCGAGTCTAAATGAGAGAGAAAGCTCCTGAAGAGAGCCTGCCTCAATGTGGACAGCGCAGACGGTCTGGTCGCCGATACGAAATTTCCTCCCTGGTCACACAGGGAGATCTCCTTCAACAGGAAGGACCAATGGGCCGCCATCCCGAAGCCAGGACGTTTCCCTCTGATCCTGGACCCTTGCATCAACAACGTCAGATTCGAGCGCGTGCTCGTTGATGGGGGCAGCTCCATTGACATCCTTTTCCGCAACAGTCTGCCTGCTCTGAAGATAACCCCGGTGCAACTAAAGTCATATGACGCTCAATTTTGGGTAGTCCTGCCAGGTCAAAGTTCAGTACCCCTGTCCAGTTTAGAACACCTGACCACTTTCGAATAGAGTTTGTCAACTTTGTGGTCGCCGACTTCGACGGCACTTACCACGCAATTCTGGGCCGACCATCGCTGACAAAGTTCATGGCAGTTCCACACTACTCATACCTGGTCCTCAAGATGCCAACAGAGAAGGGCGTCCTAACTGTCAGAGGCAATGTCTATATCACATACACTTGCGAGGAGGAAAGCTTCAAGATCACTGAGGTAATCGATCTCTCGATTCGCATGGCAAAAACCGTAGCCCAAGCTACGCAGTTTCCACCCAACCAGCTTCCACTACCCGAGCAGGAGACCCCGAGGAAAAATTCAAAGTCCAAAGAGCACAAGGAGGTGCAGCTGGTCGACGGCAGCCCCGAGAAGACGGCTCTCATCGGGGCCAATCTGGACCCTAAATAGGAAGACACGCTCGTCAGGTTTCTAAGGGACAACATGAGCGTTTTCGCATGGAAACCCGCAGACATGCCCGACTTCCCATGAAACCTGATCGAGCACTCCTTAAACGTCTCGAAGACCGCAAGACCTATCAAGCAGAAGCTACGACGGTTCGCTCGTGACAAAAAGGAGGCTATTAGGACAGAAATAACGCGGCTTCTAGCAGCCGGATTCATTAAAGAAGTGTATCATCCCGATTGGCTCGCCAATCCGATTCTTGTAAAAAAAGAACAATGAATGGAGAATGTGCGTTGATTACACTGATCTCAATAAACACTGTCCTGAAGATCCTTTTGGTCTCCCTCGCATCGATGAGGTGGTCGACTCAACGTCCGGATGCGAACTCCTCTCCTTTCTAGATTGCTGCTCTGGTTACCACCAGATCTCACTAAAGGAAGACGATCAGATCAAAACATCTTTTATCACTCCTTTCGGCACGTATTGCTACACGACCATGTCCTTCGGACTCAAAAATGCTGGAGCTACTTATCAACGGGCTATTCATTAATGCCTCCACGACGAGATTCGTGACGACCTCGTCGAGGCTTATGTAGATGACGTTGTTGTCAAAACAAGGGACGCGAGCACCCTAAGCGACAACCTAGACCGAACCTTTAAGGCGCTAAATAAATACAAGTGGAAACTAAACCCCAAAAAATGTATCTTTGGGGTCCCCTCTAGACTACTACTCGACAACGTCGTCAGCCGCGACGGCATACGACCGAATCCTTCAAAAGTAAAGATAGTGCTCGACGTGCGACCACCCAAGAATGTCAAGGATATTCAAAAGCTCACCGGTTTTATGGCTGCTCTCAGCCGTTTTATCTCTAGACTGGGAGAAAAAGGCCTCCCCTTCTTCAAACTTATAAAGGCATCGGAAAAATTCTCCTGGACAGAGGAAGCTAACGTTGCGTTTACCCACCTCAAAACTTTCCTCACCTCACCACCCGTCCTCACGGCGCCTCAACCTAACGAGAACCTGCTCCTTTACATAACAGCAACCGATCGGGTCGTCTCCACGGCAATGGTGGTCGAGCGGGACGAGCCAGGTCACGTCTACAAAGTCTAGAGGCCTGTTTATTTCATAAGTGAAGTCTTAAACGAATCTAAGACCAGGTATCCTCAGGTACAAAAGTTAATCTACGCTATCCTGATAACCTCAAGAAAGCTGAAGCATTACTTCGACGGTCATTGGGTCTTGGTAACCACCAGTTTCCCTCTAGGGGACATTTTGCGCAACAAGGACGCTAATGGCAGAATTGTAAAATGGGCAATGGAATTGTGCCCATTCTCCCTAGATTTCCAGAGCCGCACTACCATCAAGTCCCAGGCCCTGGTCGATTTCATCGTAGAATGGACGGACCTCAACGAGCCCCCCCTCCGGACACTTCCGACCACTGGTCAATGTTCTTCGACGGGTCCCTAAACATCAATGGCGCCGGCGCTAGAATACTCTTCGTATCGCCTAACAAGGACAAACTTCGCTATGTCCTTAGAATCCTCTTTTCGGCATCTAACAACGTCGCCGAGTACGAAGCATGCCTACATGGTATACGATTGGCCGTCAAACTGGGAGTCAAACGCCTTTACGTCCACGGTGACTCTGCCCTAGTCATCAACCAGTTAAACAAGGAATGGGACATAACCCACGAAAATATGGACCTCTATTGCAAAGAAATTCGGAAATGGGAATCCAATTTCTACGGCATAGAATACATCCACGTGGTTCGGGATAGGAACCAGGCAGCAGATGTGTTGTCAAAGATAGGGTCATCTCGGGACTAGATTTCGCAAGGCGTTTTTGTTCAAGACATCCACGCGCCAAGTGTTGGTACAGACCTGGTCGAAAAGCAATCCAATGAGGCAATGCTCATAGACGATACCAATCCGACAACCAGCAACCATGATTGGCGTGCTCCCTTCATCAAGTATATATCGGATGGATCAGGTTTTCAAGATAAAACGGAGAACGAGCGCTCATCCGGCGGTCTAAGAATTACATACTGGTTGATGGTAAACTTATGCGAAAGAATGCAAGCTCAGAAGTGTTGCTGAAATGCATATCCCAAGACGATGGCGTCAAGCTCTTAGATGACATACACGCCGGGTCCTGCGGCAACCACGCTGCCTCCAGAACACTGGTCGGGAAGGCCTTCCGAGCAGGCTTTTACTGGCCAACCGCGGTTGCCGACACTGAGAAACTGGTCCGACACTGCGAATGATGCATGTTCTTTGCCAAGAGGACCCATGTGCGTGCTCACGAGATTCAAACTATTCCGTCGTCCTGGCGTTTCGCCTGTTGGGGCCTTGACATGATCGGGCCATTTAAGCCGGCCCCCGGCAACTTCAAGTTCATCCTCGTACTAATTTACAAATTCTCGAAGTGGATCGAGTACATGCCACTGGTGAAAGCAACCTCCGAGAAGGCTGTGGAGTTCCTCAATCAAATCATACACAAATTTGGGATCCCCAATAGCATAATCACTGACCAGGGCACTCAGTTCACTCGCACTACATTTTGGGACTTCTGCGTTGACAGGGGCATAGTCATAAAGTACGTGTCGGTAGCTCACCCACGGGCCAACGGTCAAGTAGAGTGAGCGAATGGAATGATTATCGATGCTCTAAAGAAAAGGCTGTACACCGAGAACGACAGAGCACCACGACGATGGATTAAAAAGTTACCGGCTGTGGTCTGGGGTCTCCGAACACAGGCTAGTCGCAACACGAGTGTATCACCCTGTTCATGGTTTACGGCACCGAAGCAGTGCTTCCGTCCGACGTGACCTTTGGATCTCCAAGAGTCAAAAATTTCGACCAGTCTTCGGCCGACCTCGCCAGAGAGCTCGAAATCAACTACACAGAAGAAAAGGGCCTAATCTCATGCCTTTGAACAGCAAAATATCTTGAAGCCATTAGGCGGTACCACAACAGGAACGTCAAAGACTGTTCGTTCGTGTTCGGTGATTTGGTACTCAAGTGGAAAACAAGCCAAGAAGGAACGCACAAGTTATCCACACCTTGGGAAGGACCCTTTGTGGTCGCCGAAGTCACACGACCTACATCGTACAAACTGGCGTACCCAGACGGAACACGCCTGCCTAACTCATGGCACATAGACAAACTGCACCGTTTCTATCCATAAGTTCCAGTACATTTAGTTTGTAAATCTCTTATGATCAGTAGTAATAAAATTTTTTCTTTCTTGCTATATACTTCTTTTATATGCAGAACTTCCGACAAGTGCCACAATCTTGTTTTAGGACGAAGGTCCTTAAGGGTTATTAACCCGATTCAGTGATACATCACTCAGACAACATTGCAGCGCTCAAAACCATGGTTATGATAAATCAACCTTTATTACAAACTTTATATACAAAGTTTACAATAAACACCCCTCTGGGTGGTCCCTAGTCTACTCCTACAGACTACTCTACAGGCCTACTGCTCGGGCTGATCACCCGCACGACCCTGGTGTCCAGTCGAAGGGGTCGGGGCCACCGGCGTCTGGCTGGTCGAGACCGCAGGCGTCGACCGCCCATCTCCTGCAATGGACGCCCCGACAAGTCCCTGGCCGACCTATCTCACCTGGGCTGGTTAGGGGGAGTTGTTGTCCCGCAGAGGTTGATGTCGCCGATCACTGTCGATGACAGATCGAGCAGACCAACACGAAGGTCGTCTGCCTCCTGTGGACCAACCTCCTTGGGATACCCCCGCTCCAGTCGGGACAAGTCAACCGGGGGGTAGTGGGCGCGCACCATGCTGAGGACGTGCGCACCGACAAATTCCCCGGCGTCCTTGACAAACTGCTGAAGCCAGTCCCACGCTCATTGCGCCTTCTCGACCGGGGTCAGCCTCGGTGCGCAGGGCTGGTCTTCAGGGAGTTCAGGGCTGATCAAGTCGAGAACCGGGGCCACTCCTTTCCAGATCTTGATGCAGTTGGCCTTCTAGGAGTCCCGGTCCTTGATCAGCTCGTCGAGGTGCTTCTTAGTATTGACTTTGAGCACTATGAACCAAGCAGGAAGTCAGTGCACACACAAGAAAAGGATCGTTGAGTAATCAAAAAACAGGGTAACATGGTTCTCACCAGACAACGCCTGACTCTTGTTCCTTAGCTCCTCGTTAGCCCGGCGCCCGGCCTCCAGCGCGCCGGCACGCTCCTGGTCGAGCTTCTCCTTTTCTTGTCGGAGGCGTGCAACCTCCTCCTCCAAGTCTGCAGGAGCAATTTTTGGTCAACAAAAATGACTACGCGGTTATATACAACTGCTCGAAATGCATGACTGACCTTTCCTTTCCCGATCTCTGTCGGCTAGTCGCGGATTGAGATCGAGCAGGCGCTCTTCCTGAGCACCCATCTCGGCCGCCTTCTCCTCGGCCTCCGACCGAAGACGGTCTACTTCCGCGGACAGGGCCTTATTCTCGGCCACGATCCCTTCAATCTGGTCGAAGCACCTTTTCCGGTACTTCGCTGTTTTCATTGTGCCCTATAGGAATCACACATATTGACGTAAGCGACAACGCGTATACATTTCAAGCAGAACGCAAGACCACTTACCTTAACCTCATCAACGAGCCGCTTAGCTGCGCGCTCCACCCTCACGGCCTCATCCGTCTCCACGAGCTCCTCATGACCAATGAAATGGTCCCCACGTTAGCGCCACACGTAAACGTGCTGGCGACCGTCATGGAGCGACCTTGGATTTCTTCAACTTCGTCGTCGGAGGCCGCTTAGTCTCCTCGCCCTCTACGCTTCCCTCAGCTGTGGTCATAGGTATCACTGGACCTTTGTCCTGGCCAGGGGAGCCCTTTGGCGAAGAGGTTTCCGCTCGGGGTGGAGTTGCGGCCCTCCTTTCTTCAGCGGGCGGGGGAGTCGGGGCTCTGTCTCCCTCCTCCGTGACACTGCTCGGGGGAGGCGTCCTCATAGCCTCATCATCCCTTGTAGGGGTGCTCATTCCGGTCCTCGCCTGAGCTGGGACCTCCTCGACAGTCTCTGCCACGCTCACTACCGAGGGCTGCTCCTCGGTCTGCTCCTGGGTGGTCTGCTGAGCGGCATCTTCGACGACAACAGTCGGCTCGGCCGTCTTCAGGCTAGCGACGTTGTCTGGATCAACGTTAGACGCCGTACTAACAAAAATACAACATTCTACCAATGTCAAAAGTAGCAGCAACAAAACAAAAAACAAATACGAGGAAGTGCGAAAGTGAGATTGAAAAACTTACAGATCGGAGCGCCTGTGTGTCGCTGTGAAGAACCTCCTCCTGGTCCTACCAGTCGCCGCCGCCACCCCTGTCTCTCCAAGACGCGTCGGCTCGGCGTGTGGAGCAGGAGGATCACTGGTCACCTGACCAGTAGTGGTCGGCACGACGTCTGGACGACTGCACGGTCTTTGGACTAAAGAGGGTGCAGCTTCCATAATGGTTTCCGAGCCTATGGTGCATTATGCGAAAACCATGCACCAATCTTGCACCTAAACTTTCACCAAACAGATTGAAGCGAGATTCTATATGACACACATGATCTAGAAGTTCTATCGGGTGCATCCAAATTGATTTCTGAGAATACGGTACGTTCCATGCAAACCGTACACCTATCTTTCATCAAGATTAGCACTATCTCCAAACAGACCGAACCGAGCTTTCGCTTGAGCCTCTTCACCTAGGAGTACCATCAGGAACTTCCACAACGATTTCTGAGCCTATGGTGCATTATGCGCAAACCATGCACCAATCTTGCACCTAAACTAACATTGTCTCCAAACAAATTGAATCGAGATTCCATATGACACGCATGATCTAGGAGTTCTATCGGGTGTGTCCAAATTGATTTATGAGAATATCGTACGTTCTATGCAAACCATACACCTATCTTTCATCAAGATGAGCACTATCTCCAAACAGACTGAACCAGGCTTTCACTTGAGCCTCTTCACCTAGGAGTACAATCGGGAACTTCCACAACGATTTCTGAGCCTATGGTGCACTGGGCACAAACCATGCAACTATCTTGCACCGGAACTAATGCTATCTCGAAATGGACGGAAGCGAGATTCCATATGAAAAACTTCATCTAGTAGTTCCATCGGGTGCATCTACAGTTCCATCGGGTGTGTCCAAATTGATTTCTGAGCATATGGTATGTTCCATGCAAACTGTGCACCTATCTTGCATCAAGATTAGAACTTTCTGCAAACAGATAGAACCAAGATTCCACATGAGCCTCTTCACCAAGGAGTACCATCGCGTGCGTCCAAAATAGTTTCTTAGCCTGTGGTGCATTAGGCTCATGCAAACCGTACACCTATCTTTCATCAAGATTAGCACTATCTCCAAACAGACCGAACCGAGCTTTCACTTGAGCCTCTTCACCTCGGAGTACCATCGGTAACTTCCACAACGATTTCTAAGCCTATGGTGCATTGGGCACAAACCAAGCAACTATCTTGCAGCGAAACTAATACTATCTCCAACTGGACCGAAGCGAGATTCCATATGATACACTTCATCTAGTAGTTCAATCGGGTGCATCTACAGTCCATCGGGTTTGTCCAAATTTATTTCTGAGCATGTGGTATGTTCCATGCAAACCGTGCACCTATCTTGCATCAAGATTAGAACTATCTCCAAACAAACAGAACCAAGATTCCACATGAGCCTCTTCACCAAGGAGTACCATCGCATGCGTCCAAAATAGTTTCTTAGCCTATGGTGCATTTGGCACAAACCATGTACCTATCTTGCACTGAAACTAACACTATCTCCAAAGAGACCGATGTGAGATTCTATATGACACACATCATCTAGGAGTTCTATTTGATGCTTCCAAATATATTTCTAAGCATATGGTACGTTCGATGCAATTCATGCACCTATCTTGCATCAAGATTAGCACTATCTACAAACAAAGCAAACTGAGCTTCCACTTGAGCCCCTTTACCCAGGAGTATCATCGAGTGCATCCAAAATGGTTTCTTAGCCTATGATGCATTAGGAGTAAACTGTTACCTATCTTGCACCAAAACTAACTCTATCTCTAAATAGACCAAAGCAAGATTCCATATGACACATGTCATCTAGGAGTTCTATTGGGATGTATCCAAATGGATTTCTTAGCATATGGTTTGTTCCATGCAAACCGTGCACCTATCTTGCATCAAGATTAGCTCTATTTCCAAATAGATCGAATCGACCTTCCACATGAGCCTCTTCACCTAGGAGTATTATCGGGTGCTTCCATAATGATTTTCGAGCCTATGGTGCATTATGCGCAAACCATGCACCAGTCTTGCACCTAAACTGTCTCCAAACAGATTGAAGCAGCAAGATTCCATATGACACACATGATCTAGGAGTTCTATCGGGTGCGTCCAAATTGATTTCTGAGAATATGGTATGTTCCATGCAAACCGTACACCAATTTTTCATCAAGATTAGCACTATCCCCAAACAGATCGAACTGAGCTTTCACATGAGCCTCTTCACCTAGGAGTACCATCGGGAACTTCCACAACAATTTCTGAGCCAATGGTGCACTGGGCACAAACCATGTAACTATCTTGCACCGAAACTTATACTATCTCCAACTGGACTGAAGCGAGATTCCATATGATACACTTCATCTAGTAGTTCTATTGGGTGCATCTACAGTTCCATCGGGTGTGTCCAAGTTGATTTCTGAACATATGGTATGTTCCATGCAAACCGTGCACCTATCTTGCATCAAGATTAGAACTATCTCCAAACAGACAGAACCAAGATTCCACATGAGCCTGTTCACCAAGGAGTACCATCGCGTGCGTCAAAAATAGTTTCTTAGCCTATGGTGCATTAGGCACAAACCGTGTATCTATCTTGCACCGAAACTAACACTATCTCAAAAGAGACCGAAGTGAGATTCTATATGACACACGTCATCTAGGAGTTCTATTGGGTGCTTCCAAATATATTTCGAAGCATATGGTACGTTCGATGCAATTCGTGCACCTATCTTGCATCAAGATTAGCACTATCTCCAAACAAAGCAAACTGAGCTTCCACTTGAGCCCCTTTACCCAGGAGTATCATCGGGTGCATCCAAAATGGTTTCTTAGCCTATGATGCATTAGGCGCAAACTGTGTACCTATCTTGCACCAAAACTAACTCTATCTCCAAACAGACCAAAGCGAGATTCTATATGACACTGTAATCTAGGAGTTATATTGGGGTGCGTCTACATGGATTTTTTAGCATATGGTATGTTCCATGCAAACCGTGAACCTATCTTGCATCAAGAATAGCACTATCACCAAACAGTTCGAACCAACCTTCCACATGAGCCTCTTCACCTAGGATTATCGTCGGGTGCTTCCATAATGGTTTTTGAGCCTATGGTGCATTATGCGCAAACCATGCACCAATCTTGCACCTAAACTAACACTGTCTAAACAGATTGAAGCTAGATTCCATATGACACACATGATCTTGGAGTTCTATCGGGTGCATCCAAATTGATTTCTAAGAATATGGTACGTTCCATGCAAACCGTACACCTATCTTTCATCAAGATTAGCACTATCTCCAAACAATCCGAACCGAGCTTTCACTTGAGCCTCTTCACCTAGGAGTACCATCGGGAACTTTCACAACGATTTTTGAGCCTATGGTGCGCTGGGCACAAACCATGCAACTATCTTGCACCGAAACAAATACTATCTCCAACTGGACTGAAGTGGGATTCCATATGATACACTTCATCTAGTAGTTCCATCGGGTGCATCTACAGTTTCATCAGGTGTGTCCAAATTGATTTCTGAGCATATGGTATGTTCCATGCAAACCGTACACCTATCTTGCATCAAGATTAGAACTATCTCCAAACAGACAGAACCAAGATTCCACATGAGCCTGTTCACCAAGGAGTACCATCGCGTGCGTCCAAAATAGTTTCTTAGCCTATGGTGAATTAGGCACAAACCGTGTACCTATCTTGCAACGAAACTAACACTATCTCCAAAGAGACCGAAGTGAGATTCTATATGACACACGTCATCTAGGAGTTCTATTGGGTGCTTCCAAATATATTTCGAAGCATATGGTACGTTCGATGCAATTCGTGCACCTATCTTGCATCAAGATTAGCACTATCTCCAAACAAAGCAAACTGAGCTTCCACTTGAGCCCCTTTACCCAGGAGTATCATCGGGTGCATCCAAAATGGTTTCTTAGCCTATGATGCATTAGGCGCAAACTGTGTACCTATCTTGCACCAAAACTAACTCTATCTCCAAACAGACCAAAGCGAGATTCTATATGACACATGTCATCTAGGTGTTATATTGGGGTGCGTCTAAATGGATTTCTTAGCATATGGTATGTTCCATGCAAACCGTGCACCTATCTTGCATCAAGATTAGCACTATCTCCAAACAGATCCAACCAACCTTCCACATGAGCCTCTTCACCTAGGATTATCATCGGGTGCTTCCATAATGGTTTCTGAGCCTATGGTGCATTATGCGCAAACCATGCACCAATCTTGCACCTAAACTAACACTATCTAAACAGATTGAAGCTAGATTATATATGACACATATGATCTTGGAGTTCTATCGGGTGCATCCAAATTGATTTCTGAGAATACGGTACGTTCCATGCAAACCGTACACCTATCTTTCATCAAGATTAGCACTATCTCCAAACAGACTGAACCGAGCTTTCACTTGAGCCTCTTCACCTAGGAGTACCATCGGGAACTTTCATAACGATTTTGGAGCCTATGGTGCACTGGGCACAAACAATGCAACTATCTTGCACCGAAACTAATACTATCTCCAACTGGACTGAAGTGACATTCCATATGATACACTTCATCTAGTAGTTCCATCGGGTGCATCTACAGTTTCATCGGGTGTGTCCAAATTGATTTCTGAGCATATGGTATGTTCCATGCAAACCATACACCTATCTTGCATCAAGATTAGAACTATCTCCAAACAGACAGAACCAAGATTCCACATGAGCCTCTTCACCAAGGAGTACCATCGCGTGCGTCCAAAATAGTTTCTTAGCCTATGGTGCATTAGGCACAAACCGTGTACCTATCTTGCACCGAAACTAACACTATCTCCAAAGAGACTGAAGTGAGATTCTATATGACACACGTCATCTAGGAGTTCTATTGGGTGCTTCCAAATATATTTCTAAGCATATGGTACGTTTGATCCAATTCGTGCACCTATCTTGCATGTAGATTAGCACTATCTCCAGACAAAGCAAACTGAGCTTCCACTTGAGCCCGTTTACCGAGGAGTATCATCGAGTGCATCCAAAATGGTTTCTTGGCCTATGATGCATTAGGCGCAAACTGTGTACCTATCTTGCACCAAAACTACATCTGTCTCCAAATAGACCTAAGCGAGATTCTACATGACACATGTCATCTAGGAGTTCTATTGGGTGCGTCTAAATGGACTTCTTAGCATATGGTATGTTCCATGCAAACCGTGCACCTATCTTGCATCAAGATTAGCACTATCTCCAAACAGATCGAACCGACCTTGCACTTGAGCCTCTTCACCTAGGATTATCATCGGGTGCTTCCATAATGGTTTTTGAGCCTATGGTGCATTATGCGCAAACCATGCACCAATCTTGCACCTAAACTAACATTGTCTCCAAACAAATTGAATCGAGATTCCATATGACACACATGATCTAGGAGTTCTATCGGGTGTGTCCAAATTGATTTATGAGAATATGGTACGTTCTATGCAAACCATACACCTATCTTTCATCAAGATGAGCACTATCTCCAAACAGACCGAACCAGGCTTTCACTTGAGCCTCTTCACCTAGGAGTACAATCGGGAACTTCCACAACGATTTCTGAGCCTATGGTGCACTGAGCACAAACCATGCAACTATCTTGCACCGGAACTAATGCTATCTCCAAATGGACGGAAGCGAGATTCCATATGAAAAACTTCATCTAGTAGTTCCATCGGGTGCATCTACAGTTCCATCGGGTGTGTCCAAATTGATTTCTGAGCATATGGTATGTTCCATGCAAACTGTGCACCTATCTTGCATCAAGATTAGAACTTTCTCCAAACAGATAGAACCAAGATTCCACATGAGCCTCTTCACCAAGGAGTACCATCGCGTGCGTCCAAAATAGTTTCTTAGCCTGTGGTGCATTAGGCTCATGCAAACCGTACACCTATCTTTCATCAAGATTAGCACTATCTCCAAACAGACCGAACCGAGCTTTCACTTGAGCCTCTTCACCTAGGAGTACCATCGGTAACTTCCACAATGATTTCTAAGCCTATGGTGCATTGGGCACAAACCATGCAACTATCTTGCAGCGAAACTAATACTATCTCCAACTGGACCGAAGCGAGATTCCATATGATACACTTCATCTAGTAGTTCCATCGGGTGCATCTACAGTCCATCGGGTTTGTCCAAATTTATTTCTGAGCATATGGTATGTTCCATGCAAACCGTGCACCTATCTTGCATCAAGATTAGAACTATCTCCAAACAGACAGAACCACGATTCCACATGAGCCTCTTCACCAAGGAGTACCATCGTGTGCATCCAAAAAAGTTTCTTAGCCTATGGTGCATTAGGCACAAACCGTGTACTTATCTTGCACCGAAACTAACACTATCTCCAAAGAGACCGAAGTGAGATTCTATATGACACACGTCATCTAGGAGTTCTATTGGGTGCTTCCAAATATATTTCTAAGCATATAGTATGTTCCATGCAATTCGTGCACCTATCTTACATCAAGATTAGCACTATCTCCAAACAAAAGCAAACTGAGCTTCCACTTGAGCCCCTTTACCCAGGATTATCATCGGGTGCATCCAAAATGGTTTCTTAGCCTATGATGCATTAGGCGTAAACTGTGTACCAATCTTGCACCAAAACTAAATCTCTCTCCAAACAGACCGGCGCGAGATTCCATATTACACATGTCATCTAGGAGTTCTATTGGGGTGCGTCCAAATGGATTTCTTAGCATATGGTATGTTCCATGCAAACCGTGCACCTATTTTGCAGCAAGATTAGCACTATCTCCAAACAAATTGAACCGACCTTCCACTTGAGCCTCTTCACCTAGGATTATCATCGGGTGCTTCCATAATAGTTTCTAAGCCTATGGTGCATTATGCGCAAACCATGCACCAATCTTGCACCTAAACTAACAGTCTCTAAACAGATTGAAGCGTGATTCCATGTGACACGACACACATGATCTAGGAGTTCTATCGGGTGTGTCCAAATTGATTTCCGAGAATATGATGTGTTCCATGCAAACCGTACACCTATCTTGCATCAAGATTACCACTATCTCCAAACAGACCGAACCGAGCTTTCACATGAGCCTCTTCACCTAGGAGTACCATCGGGAACTTCCACAACGATTTCTGAGCACCGAAACTAATACTATCTCCAACTGGGCCGAAGCGAGATTCTATATTATACACTTCATCTAGTAGTTCCATCGGATGCATCTACAGTTCCATCGGATTTGTCCAAATTGATTTCTGAGCATATGGTATGTTTCTTGCAAACTGTGCTCCTATCTTTTTTCAAGATTAGAACTATCTCCAAACAGACGGAACCAAGATTCCACTTGAGCCTCTTCAAAAAAGAAGAACCATCGTGTGCGTCCAAAATAGTTTATTAGCCTATAGTGCATTAGGCACAAACCGTGTACCTATCTTGCATCGAAACTAACACTATCTCCAAAGAGATCGAAGTGAGATTCCATATGACACACGTCATCTAGGAGTTCTATTGGGTGCATCCAAATATATTTCGAAGCATGTGGTATGTTCCATGCAATTCATGCACCTATCTTTGTGGGGGTATAAACCCCTATACCCTTACGGCTAGACTTGGGCTAGGAGAATTGGCCCATCATGAAGACAGTTCGAGGCTTGATCCAACTGTTCGGAGTTTCATGCAAGGAAACGAGACGCGGAGGTCAAGCAGGATTCTAGTCGGTTAGAATAGGAATTGATATCGCACTATCTATGGCAATTGTAACCGACTAGGATTAGTTTCCAGATTTATAACCCTACCCTCTGGACTATATAAGGAGAGGTAAGGGACCCCCCTAGGCAATTCATCTCAACTCAATCCAATACAATCAGACGCAGGACGTAGGTATTACGCCCACGCGGCGGCCGAACCTGGATAAAAACCTTGTCTGTGTCTTGCGTCACCATCGAGTTCGTAGCTTGCGCACCGTCTACCGATAAACTACTACCGTGGGTATACCTCAAGGTAGACTGCCGACTAGCTTTCGTCGACAGTGGCGTGCCAGGTAGGGGTGTGCATACAGCTCTCCTGATGAACAAGATGGTCATCATTCCAGCTTCCGCGACGGTGGCTGAAGGCCTCACGTTCACCGTCGGCCAGATTACGTGGACGACTCATGGCAGCGGCCTCACGACCATGACCTCGGAAGGAACTCAGATCCGATCTAGGGCAGCAGGGGCGTCAATTCCGATCACGCCGGCACCGAGCACCCGACCTCCGCTCCCTCGTTACAGGGGAAAAAAGGTCAACGACTTGGATCTTTTCTGAGCGCTTGATCATGCCGATCTTAGGCTCCTTGAAGCTTCCAAACTGGTAGATTGGATCTCGTGCTTGTCAGATCAAGCGGCATTGACAAACTCTTTCGACTCCTGCCGGCCAACTCGTGTCATCACACACGAACAGTTGGGGACGTCTCTGACAATAACGTCCACCCCCACGGGTCGGTTCGTCAAGCTCAAGACAGCTCAAGACTAGAGTCCTCCTTATGGACTAAACAACTCGGCCGATCACTACTCACGGCACACCCAATCCCTTTTCAACAGGGCGAGCTAGTCGTCGAGACAGAGCAGCCGAGCAGCTCGCCATTACGTCAACATGGTATCAATCCAAGTACTACCGAACGACGAGGCTGCCAGTACGAACTCCAGCACAGGGTCTGTCCCTACCGAGGATCTAAACTTCGAGGACGAAGATTACGACCTGGATTTACCACCATATCCTCCGGGCTTTTCTCGCTTCCCAATCTTTCCACCTCGGCGGGGAGATCTTATTTTCAATGTCATCAACGATGCCGGTTGTCGACGGAGAAACAGACGAGCAGAAGCAGCTCCGTGAACAGCGCAATACCGATCGCGCTCGGCGGCGGGAACGACAACTTGCGCCGCACAACCTCAGTGACGGTTTCGACATGGTCGGAGATCAGCCAGTCTACAAGACACCGAGTGCTAACGTGGGCATTGCTATGGCAAACCTGGACCGACTCCCTGATACTCCTGAGTGCCAGGGCGTCCGATCCAGTATACGTGCACACCTGATCGCCGCGATGGGACAGACAGCCACCTTGCTCAAAAGGATCCAAGCCATCTCCTACACAGAGGTCTCTTCCGACCAGACTCATCGCATCCGGACTTCACCACAACCCAGCGAGCGCCACCGTAGCCGCTCTCCCAACAACCGCAGGAAGGACATGGGGCGCGACAACCGTGGTCGGGACACCGGCGGCTACCGCGAGCAGAAGTGTGGGTGTGGTCAGGAAGTAAACCAGGACAGGGATCTACGATACAACATCCCTCCCAAGGACGCCTGTGACCATATCAACCGGTGTGCCACGGAAAGAGCGGTACACGAAAACTTGTGACGCATCGAGTACGATGCCGCGCACGGCCCTCCCGGCCTAAGACAGTTTTCTTCACACCTTCGCCAAGTCGTATGGCCCCACAACTTTAAACTCGAGAAGCTTAAAAAATATGACGGCAAGGAAAACCCTGAAAACTGGATCACTCTCTACGAGATTGCAGTTCGGTCAGCAGCAGGAGACGAGCACGTCATGGCAAATTACTTCTCAGTTGTCCTCGACTAGGATGGCCATCAGTGGCTCCTCGGCCTGCCCAAGGACTCTTTTGACTCATGGGAAGAACTGTGCCAGGCGTTTATTGACAATTTCATCGCTACCTGCGAGCAGCCTAGGAACAAGTACGATCCCGAGAGAATAAGGGACAGGAAAAACGAGCCTTTGCGTGATTACATCCGACGGTACTCGGATATGCGCCTTAAGGTTCCAAAAATTTCTCAGGATGAGGCCATATCAGCCTTCATCAAAGGGCTACGCTTCCACAAAGCACTAAGGAATAAGCTACTGCGCAAAAGGCCGACCACGATGGCCGAGCTCCTCGCCACGACAAAAAACTACGCTGACGCTGATGACGCAGAAAAGCTCATCCAAGAAGATGCGAGAGGTCCCGACCAGCCTCGTCGACAAGACAACAGTCGTGGATGTTTTGACAACAGGAACCATCGTCGCACTGACAACCGCAACCATAGAGAAGGTTGGGACAGGCGGCGTGACAAGCGTGATGACTTCCGGGGCAAGCGCCCTCGTGACCATGACCACGAGGTGAATACGGTCAAGCGCCCCAATGGGCGACGAGACTACCAGGAAGACTACTACAAGACATTGAAGGGACCGTGCCAACTCCATCCCAAGTCCAATCACACGATGGAAGAATGTCGTGTCCTCAAAAGCATCTACACACAGCGGGCCGCTCAAGACGATTCCGCCAAGAAGAACGGGAAGCAGGACAGGCGTGCTCACGAAGACGAAGACGACGACCAGGATAGGGACCCACGACACCAGTATGTCAGTCCCATCGACGTGGTCCACTCCATCTTCGGAGGCAAAGTTTCTATCGAGTCTAAATGAGAGAGAAAGCTCTTGAAGAGAGCCTGCCTCAATGTGGACAGCGCAGACGGTCTGGTCGCCGATCCGAAATTTCCTCCCTTGTCACACAGGGAGATCTCCTTCAACAGGAAGGACCAATGGGCCGCCATCCCGGAGCCAGGACGTTTCCCTCTGATCCTAGACCCTTGCATCAACAACGTCAGATTCGAGCGCGTGCTCGTTGATGGGGGCAGCTCCATTGACATCCTTTTCCGCAACAGTCTGCCTGCTCTGAAGATAACCCCGGTGCAACTAAAGTCGTATGACGCTCAATTTTGGGGAGTCCTGCCAGGTCAAAGTTCAGTACCCCTCAGACAGATAACGCTGCCTGTCCAGTTTAGAACACCTGACCACTTTCGAATAGAGTTTGTCAACTTTGTGGTCGCCGACTTCGACGGCACTTACCACGCAATTCTGGGCCGACCATCGCTGACAAAGTTCATGGCAGTTCCACACTACTCATACCTGGTCCTCAAGATGCCAACAGAGAAGGGCGTCCTAACTGTCAGAGGCAATGTCTATATCACATACACTTGCGAGGAGGAAAGCTTCAAGATCACTGAGGCAATCGATCTCTCGATTCGCATGGCAAAAACCGTAGCCCAAGCTACGCAGTTTCCACCCAACCAGCTTCCACTACCCGAGCAGGAGACCCCGAGGAAAAATTCAAAGTCCAAAGAGCACAAGGAGGTGCAGCTGGTCGACGGCAGCCCCGAGAAGACGGCTCTCATCGGGGCCAATCTGGACCCTAAATAGGAAGACACGCTCGTCAGGTTTCTAAGGGACAACATGAGCGTTTTCGCATGGAAACCCGCAGACATGCCCGACGTCCCATGAATCCTGATCGAGCACTCCTTAAACGTCTCGAAGACCGCAAGACCTATCAAGCAGAAGCTACGACGGTTCGCTCATGACAAAAAGGAGGCTATTAGGACAGAAATAACGCGGCTTCTAGCAGCCGGATTCATTAAAGAAGTGTATCATCCCGATTGGCTCGCCAATCCGATTCTTGTAAAAAAAGAACAATGAATGGAGAATGTGCGTTGATTACACTGATCTCAATAAACACTGTCCTGAAGATCCTTTTGGTCTCCCTCGCATCGATGAGGTGGTCGACTCAACGTCCGGATGCGAACTCCTCTCCTTTCTAGATTGCTGCTCTGGTTACCACCAGATCTCACTAAAGGAAGACGATCAGATCAAAACATCTTTTATCACTCCTTTCGGCGCGTATTGCTACACGACCATGTCCATCGGACTCAAAAATGCTGGAGCTACTTATCAACGGGCTATTCATTAATGCCTCCACGACGAGATTCGTGACGACCTCGTCAAGGCTTATGTAGATGACGTTGTTGTCAAAACAAGGGACGCGAGCACCCTAAGCGACAACCTAGACCGAACCTTTAAGGCGCTAAATAAATACAAGTGGAAACTAAACCCCAAAAAATGTATCTTTGGGGTCCCGTCTAGACTACTACTCGACAACGTCGTCAGCCGCGACGGCATACGACCGAATCCTTCAAAAGTAAAGATAGTGCTCGACGTGCGACCACCCAAGAATGTCAAGGATGTTCAAAAGCTCACCGGTTGTATGGCTGCTCTCAGCCGTTTTATCTCTAGACTGGGAGAAAAAGGCCTCCCCTTCTTCAAACTTATAAAGGCATCGGAAAAATTCTCCTGGATAGAGGAATCTGACGTTGCGTTTACCTAGCTCAAAACTTTCCTCACCTCACCACCCGTCCTCACGGCGCCTCAACCTAACGAGAACCTGCTCCTTTACATAACAGCAACCGATCGGGTCGTCTCCACAGCAATGGTGGTCGAGCGGGACGAGCCAGGTCACGTCTACAAAGTCTAGAGGCCTGTTTATTTCATAAGTGAAGTCTTAAACGAATCTAAGACCAGGTATCCTCAGGTACAAAAGTTAATCTACGCTATCCTGATAACCTCAAGAAAGCGGAAGCATTACTTTGACGGTCATTGGGTCTTGGTAACCACCAGTTTCCCTCTAGGGGACATTTTGCGCAACAAGGACGCTAATGGCAGAATTGTAAAATGGGCAATGGAATTGTGCCCATTCTCCTTAGATTTCCAGAGCCGCACTACCATCAAGTCCCAGGCCCTGGTCGATTTCATCGTAGAATGGACGGACCTCAACGATCCCCCCCTCCGGACACTTCCGACCACTGGTCAATGTTCTTCGACGGGTCCCTAAACATCAATGGCGCCGGCGCTAGAATACTCTTCATATCGCCTAACAAGGACAAACTTCGCTATGTCCTTAGAATCCTCTTTTCGGCATCTAGCAACGTCGCCGAGTACGAAGCATGCCTACATGGTATACGATTGGCCGTCAAACTGGGAGTCAAACGCCTTTACGTCCACGGTGACTCTGCCCTAGTCATCAACCAGTTAAACAAGGAATGGGACATAACCCACGAAAAGATGGACCTCTATTGCAAAGAAATTCGGAAATGGGAATCCAATTTCTACGGCATAGAATACTTCCACGTGGTTCGGGATAGGAACCAGGCAGCAGATGTGTTGTCAAAGATAGGGTCATCTCGGGCCTAGATTTCGCAAGGCGTTTTTGTTCAAGACATCCACGCGCCAAGTGTTGGTACAGACCTGGTCGAAAAGCAATCCAATGAGGCAATGCTCATAGACGATACCAATCCGACAACCAGCAGCCATGATTGGCGTGCTCCGTTCATCAAGTATATATCGGATGGATCGGGTTTTCAAGATAAAACGGAGAACGAGCGCTCATCCGGCGGTCTAAGAATTACATACTGGTTGATGGTAAACTTATGCGAAAGAATGCAAGCTCAGAAGTGTTGCTGAAATGCATATCCCAAGATGATGGCGTCAAGCTCTTAGATGACATACACGTCGGGTCCTGCGGCAACCACGCTGCCTCCAGAACACTGGTCGGGAAGGCCTTCCGAGCAGGCTTTTACTGGCCAACCGCGGTTGCCGACGCCGAGAAACTGGTCCGACACTGCGAATGATGCATGTTCTTTGCCAAGAGGACCCATGTGCCTGCTCACGAGATTCAAACTATTCCGTCGTCCTGGTGTTTCGCCTGTTGGGGCCTTGACATGATCGGGCCATTTAAGCCGGCCCCCGGCAACTTCAAGTTCATCCTCGTACTAATTTACAAATTCTCGAAGTGGATCGAGTACATGCCACTGGTGAAAGCAACCTCCGAGATGGCTGTGGAGTTCCTCAATCAAATCATACACAAATTTGGGATCCCCAATAGCATAATCACTGACCAGGGCACTCAGTTCACTGGCACTACATTTTGGGACTTCTGCGTTGACAGGGGCATAGTCATAAAGTACGTGTCGGTAGCTCACCCACGGGCCAACGGTCAAGTAGAGCGAGCGAATGGAATGATTATCGATGCTCTAAAGAAAAGGCTGTACACCGAGAATGACAGAGCACCACGATGATGGATTAAAAAGTTACCGGCTGTGGTCTGGGGTCTCCGAACACAGGCTAGTCGCAACACGAGTGTATCACCCTATTCATGGTTTACGGCACCGAAGCAGTGCTTCCGTCCGACGTGACCTTTGGATCTCCAAGAGTCAAAAATTTCGACCAGTCTTCGGCCGACCTCGCCAGAGAGCTCGAAATCAACTACACAGAAGAAAAGGGCCTAATCTCATGCCTTTGAACAGCAAAATATCTTGAAGCCATTAGGCGGTACCACAACAGGAACGTCAAAGACTGTTCGTTCGTGTTCGGTGATCTGGTACTCAAGTGGAAAACAAGCCAAGAAGGAACGCACAAGTTATCCACACCTTGGGAAGGACCCTTTGTGGTCGCCGAAGTCACACGACCTACATCGTACAAACTAGCGTACCCAGACGGAACACGCCTGCCTAACTCATGGCACATAGACAAACTGCGCCGTTTCTATCCATAAGTTCCAGTACATTTAGTTTGTAAATCTCTTATGATCAGTAGTAATAAAATTTTTTCTTTCTTGCTATATACTTCTTTTATATGCAGAACTTCCGACAAGTGCCACAATCTTGTTTTAGGACGAAGGTCCTTAAGGGTTATTAACCCGATTCAGTGATACATCACTCAGACAACATTGCAGCGCTCAAAACCATGGTTATGATAAATCAACCTTTATTACAAACTTTATATACAAAGTTTACAATAAACACCCCTCTGGGTGGTCCCTAGTCTACTCCTACAGACTACTCTACAGGCCTACTGCTCGGGCTGATCACCCGCACGACCCTGGTGTCCAATCGAAGGGGTCGGGGCCACCGGCGTCTGGCTGGTCGAGACCGCAGGCGTCGACCGCCCATCTCCTGCAATGGACGCCCCGACAAGTCCCTGGCCGACCTATCTCACCTGGGCTGGTTAGGGGGAGTTGTTGTCCCGCAGAGGTTGATGTCGCAGATCACTGTCGATGACAGATCGAGCAGACCAACACGAAGGTCGTCTGCCTCCTGTGGACCAACCTCCTTGGGATACCCCCGCTCCAGTCGGGACAAGTCAACCGGGGGGTAGTGGGCGCGCACCATGCTGAGGACGTGCGCACCGGCAAATTCCCCGGCGTCCTTGACAAACTGCTGAAGCCAGTCCCACGCTCAGTGCGCCTTCTCGACCGGGGTCAGCCTCGGTGCGCAGGGCTGGTCTTCAGGGAGTTCAGGGCTGATCAAGTCGAGAACCGGGGCCACTCCTTTCCAGATCTTGATGCAGTTAGCCTTCTAGGAGTCCCGGTCCTTGATCAGCTCGTCGAGGTGCTTCTTAGTATTGACTTTGAGCACTATGAACCAAGCAGGAAGTCAGTGCACACACAAGAAAAGGAACGTTGAGTAATCAAAAAACAGGGTAACACGGTTCTCACCAGACAACTCCCGACTCTTGTTCCTTAGCTCCTCGTTAGCCCGGCGCTCGGCCTCCAGCGCGCCGGCACGCTCCTGGTCGAGCTTCTCCTTTTCTTGTCGGAGGCGTGCAACCTCCTCCTCCAAGTCTGCAGGAGCAATTTCTGGTCAACAAAAATGACTACGCGGTTATATACAACTGCTCGAAATGCATGACTGACCTTTCCTTTCCCGATCTCTGTCGGCTAGTCGCGGATTGAGATCGAGCAGGCGCTCTTCCTGAGCACCCATCTCGGCCGCCTTCTCCTCGGCCTCCGACCGAAGACGGTCTACTTCCGCGGACAGGGCCTTATTCTCGGTCACGATCCCTTCAATCTGGTCGAAGCACCTTTTCCGGTACTTCGCTGTTTTCATTGTGCCCTATAGGAATCACACATATTGACGTAAGCAACAACGCGTATACATTTCAAGCAGAACGCAAGACCACTTACCTTAACCTCATCAACGAGCCGCTTAGCTGCGCGCTCCACCCTCACGGCCTCATCCGTCTCCACGAGCTCCTCATGACCAATGAAATGGTCCCCACGTTAGCGCCACACGTAAACGTGCTGGCGACCGTCATGGAGCGACCTTGGATTTCTTCAACTTCGTCGTTGGAGGCCGCTTAATCTCCTCGCCCTCTACGCTTCCCTCAGCTGTGGTCATAGGTATCACTGGACCTTTATCCTAGCCAGGGGATCCCTTTGGCGAAGAGGTTTCCGCTCGGGGTGGAGTTGCGGCCCTCCTTTCTTCAGCGGGCGGGGGAGTCGGGGCTCTATCTCCCTCCTCCGCGACACTACTCGGGGGAGGCGTCCTCATATCCTCATCATCCCTTGTAGGGGTGCTCATTCCGGTCCTCGCCTGAGCTGGGACCTCCTCGACAGTCTCTGCCACGCTCACTACCGAGGGCTGCTCCTCGGTCTGCTCCTGGGTGGTCTGCTGAGCGGCATCTTCGACGACAACAGTCGGCTCGGCCGTCTTCAGGCTAGCGATGTTGTCTGGATCAACGTCAGACGCCGTACTAACAAAAATACAACATTTTACCAATGTCAAAAGTAGCAGCAACAAAACAAAAAACAAATACGAGGAAGTGCAAAAGTGAGATTGAAAAACTTACAGATCGGAGCGCCTGTGTGTCGCTGTGAAGAACCTCCTCCTGGTCCTACCAGTCGCCGCCGCCACCCCTGTCTCTCCAAGACGTGTCGGCTCGGCATGTGGAGCAGGAGGATCACTGGTCACCTGACCAGTAGTGGTCGGCACGATGTCTGGACGACTGCGCGGTCTTCGGACTAAAGAGGGTGCAGCCTCCTCCTCGTCCTCTTCGTCGTCAGTGATCCTAACGAGCCGATGATGTTTCGGAGCTTGGCTGGTCTTCGCCGGCAGCGCCTCCGTAGGAGATGGGTCCACCGCCATTGGCCTTTTCCCCGCCACCCTATCCTCGGTGGTCGGGGCGGGGCGGTTCTGTTCCTCTTCACTGCTGGTGTATTGAGGACACCGAGCAGCATCGTCCTCCGGCGGGTCCATCCCAGCAGGATTTTCCATACCAGGTGCCAGTGACACGTACACTGCGCACCGGTCAATGTCTCCAATCTGCAATAGAACCAACGACAAGTCATCAACTAGGAGGCAATAGTATTCATATAGCAATACTAGTCAATAACAATATTTATTTACCTTAGGAGCTGGTCGTCCCAACTTGAAGGCCTGCATCGGATCACTGCTTCGAACGAAGTTGTCATCTGATAAGTTGAACAGCTCGTTCATCATCTGCTGGACCTCCGCCTTCACCAAACCATCAGGGCTCATTCTGGTCGGGTTCTGGCTCCTCGCGTACTCATACGCCGAGTGTACCCTCCTCTAGCAGGGCATCACCCAACGCACAATGAAGTTCCCGACCACTCCTGGCCCATCCAAGCGGGACCAGTCGATCAGGCTCATCAGGTCTGCAACCTGCCCAGCGAATTCTGGGCGGTCCGTCCAGCTGACCCTCTTCTCGGGGATGTAACCCACGTCGCAGAACGTGGCGCTGCCCGGCTCTTCCCTGATGTAGAACCACTTCTTGTACCATTCGGTGAGAGAAGTGTTCCATGGGCAGCTGAGGTACCGGTTCTTCATCCCATCGCGCAGATTGAGGTATACTCCACCTGCAATATTGGAGCCTCCAACTGCCCCTTTCTTCCTCAAATAGAAAAGATAACGGAAGAGGTCGAAGTGCGGCTCTATTCAAACATAGGCCTCGCACAAGTGAATAAAGGTGGAGATGAGAAGAATAGAGTTCGGGTGCAGGTTGCAGATCCCGATCTCATAGTAAAGAAGAAGGCCCTGGAGGAAAGGATGGATAGGAATCCCAAAGCCCCTCTTGAAGAAATCTTCAAAAACGACAATCTCACCGGCGCGGGGGTCGAGGTAGCTTTCCCCTTCCGGTGCCCTCCAACCGCCGAGCTCTTGGTTATGAAGCAGACCCATTCCGACGAGGTCGTTGAGGGACCTCGTGCTGCTCCGGGACTTCTTCCACTCCTTCGCTCTCAGCTCGGCCCTTTTCTTCGAGTCACTCTTCGCCATTGACGCCGAAGAAAAGACTTTGAGCTGGAAGTTAAAGATGGAAGTTGCAGGAGGCAGGAATGGCAAGAGCAGAAGGTTTGTAAGCAAAGGCAGGGTAAATAATATGGGCGCTGCATTGAGCCTTTTATAACAACAGCTCCACCTCTTCCACTTCCCGCATTCTAGGGAAGTGGGCGGCCCCTGCGGCGGATGCGGCGTTTCGGTTTTCAATAATTACCGGCAGTTAATATGGTGGCTTTTTTATATAATTGGTGGTTTCCTTTTCTTGAACCACACAAAGAGCGGCTACACAGTTATCAGGCGCACCTTTTTACGCAACCGTCTAACAATACGCTAGGATGCCTTGTCGCATCATGCGTTAATGTGGCAAGATGCTTTTTCCAAAGGACAAGTGGGCCTGGTAGAGGACTGTGTATGACATACCTGGGGACTGTACCGACCACCGAGCACTATACGCTCGGGGACTGGTCGACCAGCCCACCAATTTGAGAGTTTGGGGACTGTCCCGACCACCGAGCACTATACGCTCGGGGACTGGTCGACCAGCCCACCAATTTGAGAGTTTGGGGACTGTACCGACCACCGAACACTATACGCTCGGAGGCTGGTCGACCAGCCCACCAATTTGAGAGCTCGGGGACTGGTCGACCAGTCTGTTCCATTACAGACGAGCATGATATGCTCGGGGACTGGTCGATTAGTCTATTCAGTTGCAGACGAGCATGATATGCTCGGGGACTGGTAAATTCAATTTTTTAGACTTTGCTACAAGGCTCATAATTCGCTTTCCAGCAAGTTCGAGGACTACATCGGTACGATGCATCTAGCAATGCATCTCAGTTTTGGAATTTCTATGAAGACCTTTTTGATCCTGGCACCACGTGCATACGACACCTACTACCAGGCTCGGGGATTAAGTGGGCACACTTCACCTTGCGGTGAACATGCTTGCTTTTTGAAAGTCTGTCCTTTTCAGAAAAAGAAAAAGTGGGCACACTTCACCAGGAAGAAAATCTTTTTTGATTAAGAGCACCATGCATTTTTCGAACAGCCTGCTTCTTCGATGTCAATGTTGATCAACTATCTTTTGAGTTGGTTAAAATACCGTTGCAACTGTTTGGGCGACTTTCATGCTGATTGAAGATGTCAAGCCTTGCTGGTCGAAGAAGCTCAAGACGGCGTGTTACATCACAATACATAGTGCTCGGAGACTAGCTGTGGGGGTATAAACCGTACACCTATCTTGCATCAAGATTAGCACTATCTCGAAATAGACCGAACCAAGCTTTCACTTGAGCCTCTTCACCCAGGAGTACCATCAGGAACTTCCACAACGATTTCTGAGCCTATGGTGCACTGGGCACAAACCATGCACCTATCTTGCACCGAAACTAATACTATCTCCAACTGGACTGAAGCGAGATTCCATATGATACACTTCATCTAGTAGTTCCATCGGGTGCATCTACAGTTCCATCGGGTGTGTCCAAATTGATTGCTGAGCATATAGTATGTTCTATGCAAACCGTGCACCTATCTTGCATTAAGATTAGAACTATGTCCAAACACACAGAACCAAGATTCCACATGAGCCTCTTCACCAAGGAGTACCATCGCATGCGTCGAAAATAGTTTCTTAGCCTATGGTGCATTAGGCACAGACCGTGTACATATCTTGCACCGAAACTAACACTATCTCCAAAGAGACCGAAGTGAGATTCTATATGACACACGTCATCTAGGAGTTCTATTGGGTGGTTCCAAATATATTTCGAAGCATATGGTTCGTTCGATGCAATTCGTGCACCTATCTTGCATCAAGATTAGCACTATCTCTAAACAAAGCAAACTGAGCTTCCACTTGAGCCCCTTTACCTAGCAGTATAATCGGGTGCATCCACAATGGTTTCTTAGCCTATGATGCATTAGGCAGAAACTGTGTACCTATCTTGCACCAAAACTAACTCTGTCTCCAAACAGACCAAAGCGAGATTCCATATGACACATGTCATCTAGGAGTTCTATTGGGATGCGTCCAAATGGATTTCTTAGCATATGGTACGTTCTATGCAAACCGTGCACCTACCTTGCATCAAGATTAGCACTATCTCCAAACAGATCGAACAGACCTTCCACTTGAGCCTCTTCACCTAGGAGTATTATCGGGTGCTTCCATAATGGTTTCCGAGCCTATGGTGCATTATGCGCAAACCATTCGCCAATCTTGCACCTAAACTAACGATGTCTCCAAACAGATTGAAGCAAGATTCCATATGACACACATGATCTAGGAGTTCTATCGGGAGCGTCCAAATTGATTTTCGAGAATATGGTATGTTCCATTCAAACCGTACACCTATCTTGCATCAAGATTAGCACTATCTCGAAATAGACCGAACCAAGCTTTCACTTGAGCCTCTTCACCCAGGAGTACCATCAGGAACTTCCACAACGATTTCTGAGCCTATGGTGCACTGGGCACAAACCATGCACCTATCTTGCACCGAAACTAATACTATCTCCAACTGGACTGAAGCGAGATTCCATATGATACACTTCATCTAGTAGTTCCATCGGGTGCATCTACAGTTCCATCGGGTGTGTCCAAATTGATTTCTGAGCATATAGTATGTTCTATGCAAACCGTGCACCTATCTTGCATTAAGATTAGAACTATGTCCAAACACACAGAACCAAGATTCCACATGAGCCTCTTCACCAAGGAGTACCATCGCGTGCGTCCAAAATAGTTTCTTAGCCTATGGTGCATTAGGCACAGACCGTGTACATATCTTGCACCGAAACTAACACTATCTCCAAAGAGACCGAAGTGAGATTCTATATGACACACGTCATCTAGGAGTTCTATTGGGTGCCTCCAAATATATTTCGAAGCATATGGTTCGTTCGATGCAATTCGTGCACCTATCTTGCATCAAGATTAGCACTATCTCTAAACAAAGCAAACTGAGCTTCCACTTGAGCCCCTTTACCTAGCAGTATAATCGGGTGCATCCAAAATGGTTTCTTAGCCTATGATGCATTAGGCACAAACTGTGTACCTATCTTGCACCAAAACTAACTCTGTCTCCAAACAGACCAAAGCGAGATTCCATATGACACATGTCATCTAGGAGTTCTATTGGGATGCGTCCAAATGGATTTCTTAGCATATGGTATGTTCTATGCAAACCGTGCACCTATCTTGCATCAAGATTAGCACTATCTCCAAACAGATCGAACCGACCTTCCACTTGAGCCTCTTCACCTAGGAGTATTATCGGGTGCTTCCATAATGGTTTCCGAGCCTATGGTGCATTATGCGCAAACCATTCACCAATCTTGCACCTAAACTAACGATGTCTCCAAACAGATTGAAGCAAGATTCCATATGACACACATGATCTAGGAGTTCTTCGGGAGCGTCCAAATTGATTTTCGAGAATATGGTATGTTCCATTCAAACCGTACACCTATCTTGCATCAAGATTAGCACTATCTTGAAATAGACCGAACCAAGCTTTCACTTGAGCCTCTTCACCCAGGAGTACCATCAGGAACTTCCACAACGATTTCTGAGCCTATGGTGCACTGGGCACAAACCATGCACCTATTTCTAAGCATATGGTTCGTTCGGTGCAATTCGTGCACCTATCTTGCATCAAGATTAGTACTATCTCTAAACAAAGCAAACTGAGCTTCCACTTGAGCCCCTTTACCTAGCAGTATAATCGGGTGCATCCAAAATGGTTTCTTAGCCTATGATGCATTAGGCGCAAACTGTGTACCTATCTTGCACCAAAACTAACTCTGTCTCCAAACAGACCAAAGCGAGATTCTATATGACACATGTCATCCAGGAGTACTATTGGGGTGCGTCCAAATGGATTTCTTAGCATATGGTATGTTCCATGCAAACCGTGCACCTATCTTGCATCAAGATTAGCACTAGCTCCAAATAGATCGAACCGACCTTCCACTTGAGCCTCTTCACCTAGGATTATCATCGGGTGCTTCCATAATGGTTTCTGAGCCTATGGTGGATTACGCGCAAACCATGCACCAATCTTGCACCTAAACTAACACTGTCTCCAAACAGATTGAAGCGAGATTCCATATGACACACATGATCTAGGAGTTCTATCGGGTGCGTCCAAATTGATATCTGAGAATATGGTATGTTCTATGCAAACCATACACCTATCTTTCATCAAGATTAGCACTATCTCCAAACAGACCGAACCGAGCTTTCACTTGAGCCTCTTCACCTATGAGTACCATCAGGAACTTCCACAACGGTTTCTAAGCCTATGGTGCATTGGGCACATACCATCCAACTATCTTGCACCGAAACTAATACTATCTCCAACTAGACCGAAGCGAGATTCCATATGATACACTTCATCTACTAGTTCCATCGGGTGCGTCTACAGTTCCATCGGGTGTGTCCAAATTGATTTCTGAGCATATGGTATGTTCCATACAAACCGTGCACCTATCTTGCATCAAGATTAGAACTATCTCCAAATAGACAGAACCAAGATTCCACATGAGCCTCTTCACCAAGGAGTACCATCGCGTGCGTCCAAAATAGTTTCTTAGCCTATGGTGCATTAGGCACAAACCGTGTACTTATCTTGCACCAAAACTAACTCTATCTCCAAAGAGGTCGAGGTGAGATTCTATATGACACACGTCATCTAAGAGTTCTATTGGGTGCTTCCAAATATATTTCTAAGCATATGGTACGTTCGATGCAATTCGTGCACCTATATTGTATCAAGATTAGCACTATCTCCAAACAAAGCAAACTGAGCTTCCACTTGAGCCCCTTTACCTAGGAGTATCATCGGGTGCATCCAAAATGGTTTCTTAGCCTATGATGCATTAGGCGCAAACTGTGTACCTATCTTCAACCAAAACTAACTCTATCTCCAAACAGACGAAAGCGAGGTTCTATATGACACATGTCATCTAGGAGTTCTATTGTGGTGCGTCCAAATGGATTTCTTTGCATATGGTATGTTTAATGCAAACCGTGCACCTATCTTGCATCAAGATTAGCACTATCTCCAAACAGATCGAACCGACCTTCCACTTGAGCCTCTTCACCTAGGAGTACCATCGGGAACTTCCACAACAATTTCTGAGCCTATGGTGCACTGGGCACAAACCATGCAACTATCTTGCACCGAAACTAATACTATCTCCAACTAGACTGAAGTGAGATTCTATATGTTACACTTCATCTAGTAGTTCCATCAGGTGCATCTACAGTTCCATCATTGGGTGTGTCCGAATTGATTTCTGAGCATGGTATGTTCCATGCAAACCGTACACCTATCTTGCATCAAGATTAGAACTATCTCCAAATAGACAGAACCAAGATTCCACATGAGCCTCTTCACCAAGGAGTACCATCGCGTGCGTCCAAAATTGTTTCTTAGCCTATGGTGCATTAGGCACAAACCGTGCACCTATCTTGCACCGAAACTAACACTATCTCCATAGAGACCGAAGTGAGATTCTATATGACACACGTCATCTAGGAGTTCTATTGGGTGCTTCCAAATATATTTCTAAGCATATGGTACGTTCGATGCAATTCTTGCACCTATCTTGCGTCAAGATTAGCACTATCTCCAAACAAAGCAAACTGAGCTTCCACTTGAGCCCCTTTACCCAGGAGTATCATCGGGTGCATCTAAAATGGTTTCTTATCCTATGATGCATTAGGCGCAAACTGTGTACCTATCTTGCACCAAAAAAAACTCTGTCTCCAAACAGACCAAAGCAAGAATCTATATGACACATGTCTTATAGGAGTTCTATTGGGGCGCGTCTAAATGGATTTCTTAGCATATGGTATGTTCCATGCAAACCGTGCACCTATCTTGCATCAAGATTAGCACTATATCCAAATAGATCGAACCAAACTTCCACTTGAGCCTCTTCACCTAGGATTATCATCGGGTGCTTCCATAATGGTTTCTGAGCCTATGGTGTATTATGCGCAAACCATGCACCAATCTTGCACCTAAACTAACACTGTCTCCAAATAGATTGAAGCGAGATTCCATATGACACACATGATCTAGGAGTTCTATCGGGTGCGTCCAAATTGATTTCTGAGAATACGGTACGTTCCATGCAAACCGTACACCGATCTTTCATCAAGATTAGCACTATCTCCAAACAGATCGAACCGAGCTTTCACTTGAGCCTCTTCACCTAGGAGTACCATCGGGAACTTCCACAACGATTTCTGAGCCTATGGTGCACTGGGCACAAACCATGTAACTATCTTGCACCAAAACTAATACTATCTCCAACTAGACCAAAGCGAGATTCCATATGATACACTTCGTCTAGTAGTTCCATCGGGTGCATCTACAGTTCCATCAGGTGTGTCCAAATTGATTTCTGAGCATATGGTATGTTCCATGCAAACCGTGCACCTATCTTGCATCAAGATTAGAACTATCTCCAAACAAACAGAACCAAGATTCCACATGAGCCTCTTCACCAAGGAGTACCATCGCGTGCGTCCAAAATAGTTTCTTAGCCTATGGTGCATTAGGCACAAACCGTGTACCTATCTTGCCCTTTAACTAACACTATCTTCAAAGAGATCGAAGTGAGATTCTATATGACACATGTCATCTAGGAGTTCTATTGGGTGCCTCCAAATATATTTCTATACATATGGTACGTTCGATGCCATTCGTGCACCTATCTTGCATCAAGATTAGCATTATCTCCAAACAAAGCAAACTGAGCTTCCACTTGAGCCAATTTACCCAGGAGTATCATCGAGTGCATCCAAAATGGTTTCTTAGCCTATGATGCATTAGGCGCAAACTGTGTACCTATCTTGCACCAAAACTACCTCTGTCTCCAAATAGACCAAATCAAGATTCTATATGACACTTGTCATCTACGAGTTCTATTGGGATGCATCCAAATGGTTTTCTTAGCATATGGTATGTCCCATGCAAACTGTGCACCTATCTTGCATCAAGATTAGCACTATCTCCAAATAGATCGAACCAAACTTCCACTTGAGCCTCTTCACCTAGGATTATCATCGGGTGCTTCCATAATGGTTTCTGAGCCTATGGTGTATTATGCGCAAACCATGCACCAATCTTGCACCTAAACTAACACTGTCTCCAAACAGATTGAAGCGAGATTCCATATGACACACATGATCTAGGAGTTCTATCGGGTGCGTCCAAATTGATTTCTGAGAATACGGTACGTTCCATGCAAACCGTACACCTATCTTTCATCAAGATTAGCACTATCTCCAAACAGATCGAACCGAGCTTTCACTTGAGCCTCTTCACCTAGGAGTACCATCGGGAACTTCCAGAACGATTTCTGAGCCTATGGTGCACTGGGCACAAACCATGTAACTATCTTCCAACAAAACTAATACTATCTCCAACTGGACTGAAGCGAGATTCCATATGAAACACTTCATCTAGTAGTTCCATCGGGTGTGTCCAAATTGATTTCTGAGCATATGGTATGTTCCATGCAAACCGTGCACCTATCTTGCATCAAGATTAGAACTATCTCCAAACAAACAGAACCAAGATTCCACATGAGCCTCTTCACCAAGGAGTACCATCACGTGCGTCCAAAATAGTTTCTTAGCCTATGGTGCATTAGACACAAACCATGTAACTATCTTGCACCGAAACTAACACTATCTCCAAAGAGACCGAAGTGAGATTCTATATGAAACACGTCATCTAGGAGTTCTATTTGGTGCTTCCAAATATATTTCTAAGCATATGGTACGTTCGATGCAATTCGTGCACCTATCTTGCATCAAGATTAGCACTATCTACAAAAAAAGGAAACTGAGCTTCCACTTGAGCCCCTTTACCCAGGAGTATCATCGAGTGCATCCAAAATGGTTTTTTAGCCTATGATGCATTAGGCGCAATTTGTGTACCTATCTTGCACCAAAACTAACTCTGTCTCCAAATAGACCAAAGCGAGATTCTATAAGACACATGTCATGTACGAGTTCTATTGGGATGCATCCAAATGGATTTCTTAGCATATGGTTTGTTCCATGCAAACCGTGCACCTGTCTTGCATCAAGATTAGCTCTATCTCCAAATAGATAGAACTGACCTTCCACTTGAGCCTCTTCACCTAGGAGTATCATCGAGTGCATCCAAAATGGTTTTTTAGCCTATGATGCATTAGGCGCAAACTGTGTACCCATCTTGGACCAAAACTAACTCTGTCTCCAAATAGACCAAAGCGAGATTCTATAAGACACATGTCATCTAGGAGTTCTATTGGGATGCATCCAAATGGATTTCTTAGCATATGGTTTGTTCCATGCAAACCGTGCACCTATCTTGCATCAAGATTAGCTCTATCTCCAAATAGATAGAACCGACCTTCCACTTGAGCCTCTTCACCTAGGAGTATTATCGGGTGCTTCCATAATGGTTTCCGAGCCTATGGTGCATTATGCGCAAACCATGCACCAATCTTGCACATAAACTGTCTCCAAACAGATTGAAGCAAGATTCCATATGACACACACGATCTAGGAGTTCTATCGGGTGCGTCCAAATTGATTTCTAAGAATATGGTATGTTCCATGCAAACCGTACACCTATCTTTCATCAAGTTTAGCACTATCCCCAAACAGATCAAACCGAGCTTTCACTTGAGCCTCTTCACCTAGGAGTACCATCAGGACCTTCCACAACGATTTCTGAGCCTATGGTGCACTGGGCACAAACCATGCAACTATCTTGCACCGAAACTAATGCTATCTCCAACTGGACGGAAGTGAGATTCCATATGATAAACTTCATCTAGTAGTTCCATCGGGTGCATCTACAGGTCCATCGGGTGTGTCCAAATTGATTTCTGAGCATATGGTATGTTCCATGCAAACGGTGCACCTATCTTGCATCAAGATTAGAACTATCTCTAAACAGACAGAACCAAGGTTCCACATGAGCCTCTTCACCAAGGAGTACCAACGTGTGCATCCAAAATAGTTTCTTAGCCTATGGTGCATTTGGCACAAACCGTGTACCTATCTTGCACCAAAACAAACACTATCTCGAAAGAGACCGAAGTGAGATTCTATATGACACACATCATCTAGGAGTTCTATTGGGTGCTTCCAAATATATTTCTAAGCATATGGTACGTTCGATGCAATTCGTGCACCTATCTTCTATCAAGATTAGCACTATCTCCAAACAAAGCAAACTGAGCTTCCACTTGAGCCCCTTTACCCAGGAGTATCATCAGGTGCATCCAAAATGGTTTCTTAGCCTATGATGCATTAGGCGCAAACTGTGTACCTATCGTGCACCAAAACTAACTCTGTCTCCAAATAGACCAAAGTGAGATTCCATATGACACATGTCATCTAGGAGTTCTATTGCGATGCATCCAAATAGATTTCTTAGCATCTGGTATGTTCCATGAAAACCGTGCACCTATCTTTCATCAAGATTAGCACTATCTCCAAACAGATTGGACCGACCTTCCACTTGGGCCTCTTCACCTAGGCGTATTATTGGGTGCTTCCATAATGGTTTCCGAGCTATGGTGCAGTATGCGCAAACCATGCACCAATCTTGCACCTAAACTAACACTGTCTCCAAACAGATTGAAGCGAGATTCCATATGACACACATGATCTAGGTTTCTATCGGGTGCGTCCAAATTGATTTCTGAGAATACGGTACGTTCCATGCAAACCGTACACCTATCTTGCATCAAGATTAGCACTATCTCAAAATAGACCGAACCAAGCTTTCACTTGAGCCTCTTCACCTAGGAGTACCATCAGGAACTTCCACAACGATTTCTGAGCCTATGGTGCACTGGGCACAAACCATGCACCTATCTTGCACCGAAACTAATACTATCTCCAACTGGACTGAAGCGAGATTCCATATGATACACTTCATCTAGTAGTTCCATCGGGTGCATCTACAGTTCCATCGGGTGTGTCCAAATTGATTTCTGAGCATATAGTATGTTCTATGCAAACCGTGCACCTATCTTGCATTCAGATTAGAACTATGTCCAAACACACAGAACCAAGATTCCACATGAGCCTCTTCACCAAGGAGTACCATCACGTGCGTCCAAAATAGTTTCTTAGCCTATGGAGCATTAGGCACAGACCGTGTACATATCTTGCACCGAAACTAACACTATCTCCAAAGAGACCGAAGTGAGATTCTATATGACACACGCCATCTAGGAGTTCTATTGGGTGCTTCCAAATATATTTCGAAGCATATGGTTCGTTCGATGCAATTCGTGCACCTATCTTGCATCAAGATTAGCACTATCTCTAAACAAAGCAAACTGAGCTTCCACTTGAGCCCCTTTACCTAGCAGTATAATCGGGTGCATCCAAAATGGTTTCTTAGCCTATGATGCATTAGGCACAAACTGTGTACCTATCTTGCACCAAAACTAACTCTGTCTCCAAACAGACCAAAGCGAGATTCCATATGACACATGTCATCTAGGAGTTCTATTGGGATGCGTCCAAATGGATTTCTTAGCATATGGTATGTTCTATGCAAACCGTGCACCTATCTTGCATCAAGATTAGCACTATCTCCAAACAGATCGAACCGACCTTCCACTTGAGCCTCTTCACCTAGGAGTATTATCGGGTGCTTCCATAATGGTTTCCGAGCCTATGGTGCATTATGCGCAAACCATTCACCAATCTTGCACCTAAACTAACGATGTCTCCAAACAGATTGAAGCAAGATTCCATATGACACACATGATCTAGGAGTTCTATCGGGAGCGTCCAAATTGATTTTCGAGAATATGGTATGTTCCATTCAAATCGTACACCTATCTTGGATCAAGATTAGCACTATCTCAAAATAGACCGAACCAAGCTTTCACTTGAGCCTCTTCACCTAGGAGTACCATCAGGAACTTCCACAACGATTTCTGAGCCTATGGTGCACTGGGCACAAACCATGCACCTATCTTGCCCCGAAACTAATACTATCTCCAACTGGACTGAAGCGAGATTCCATATGATACACTTCATCTAGTAGTTCCATCGGGTACATCTACAGTTCCATCGGGTGTGTCCAAATTGATTTCTGAGCATATAGTATGTTCTATGCAAACCGTGCACCTTTCTTGCATTAAGATTAGAACTATGTCCAAACACATAGAACCAAGATTCCACATGAGCCTCTTCACCAAGGAGTACCATTGCGTGCGTCGAAAATAGTTTCTTAGCCTATGGTGCATTAGGCACAAACCGTGTACATATCTTGCACCGAAACTAACACTATCTCCAAAGAGACCGAAGTGAGATTCTATATGACACACGTCATCTAGGAGTTCTATTGGGTGCTTCCAAATATATTTCGAAGCATATGGTTCGTTCGATGCAATTCGTGCACCTATCTTGCATCAAGATTAGCACTATCTCTAAACAAAGCAAACTGAGCTTCCACTTGAGCCCCTTTACCTAGCAGTATAATCGGGTGCATCCAAAATGGTTTCTTAGCCTATGATGCATTAGGCACAAACTGTGTACCTATCTTGCACCAAAACTAACTCTGTCTCCAAACAGACCAAAGCGAGATTCCATATGACACATGTCATCTAGGAGTTCTATTGGGATGCGTCCAAATGGAGCATATGGTATGTTCTATGCAAACCGTGCACATATCTTGCATCAAGATTAGCACTATCTCCAAACAGATCGAACCGACCTTCCACTTGAGCCTCTTCACCTAGGAGTATTATTGGGTGCTTCCATAATGGTTTCCGAGCCTATGGTGCATTATGCGCAAACCATTCACCAATCTTGCACCTAAACTAACGATGTCTCCAAACAGATTGAAGCAAGATTCCATATGACACACATGATCTAGGAGTTCTATTGGGAGCGTCCAAATTGATTTTCGAGAATATGGTATGTTCCATTCAAACCGTACACCTATCTTGGATCAAGATTAGCACTATCTCAAAATAGACCGAACCAAGCTTTCACTTGAGCCTCTTCACCCAGGAGTACCATCAGGAACTTCCACAACGATTTCTGAGCCTATGGTGCACTGGGCACAAACCATACACCTATCTTGCCCCGAAACTAATACTATCTCCAACTGGACTGAAGCGAGAGTCCATATGATACACTTCATCTAGTAGTTCCATCGAGTGCATCTACAGTTCCATCGGGTGTGTCCAAATTGATTTCTGAGCATATAGTATGTTTTATGCAAACCGTGCACCTATCTTGCATTAAGATTAGAACTATGTCCAAACACACAGAACCAAGATTCCACATGAGCCTCTTCGCCAAGGAGTACCATCGCGTGCGTCGAAAATAGTTTCTTAGCCTATGGTGCATTAGGCACAGACCGTGTACATATCTTGCACCGAAACTAACACTATCTCCAAAGAGACCGAAGTGAGATTCTATATGACACACGTCATCTAGGAGTTCTATTGGGTGCTTCCAAATATATTTCGAAGCATATGGTTCTTTCGATGCAATTCGTGCACCTATCTTGCAACAAGATTAGCACTATCTCTAAACAAAGCAAACTGAGCTTCCACTTGAGCCCCTTTACCTAGCAGTATAATCGGGTGCATCCAAAATGGTTTCTTAGCCTATGATGCATTAGGCACAAACTGTGTACCTATCTTGCACCAAAACTAACTCTGTCTCCAAACAGACCAAAGCGAGATTCCATATGACACATGTCAACTAGGAGTTCTATTGGGATGCGTCCAAATGGATTTCTTAGCATATGGTATGTTCTATGCAAACCGTGCACCTATCTTGCTTCAAGATTAGCACTATCTCCAAACAGATCGAACCGACCTTCCACTTGAGCCTCTTCACCTAGGAGTATTATCGGGTGCTTCCATAATGGTTTCCGAGCCTATGGTGCATTATGCGCAAACCATTCACCAATCTTGCACCTAAACTAACACTGTCTCCAAACAGATTGAAGCAAGATTCCATATGACACACATGATCTAGGAGTTCTATCGGGAGCGTCCAAATTGATTTTCGAGAATATGGTATGTTCCATTCAAACCGTACACCTATCTTGCATCAAGATTAGCACTATCTCGAAATAGACCGAACCAAGCTTTCACTTGAGCCTCTTCACCCAGGAGTACCATCAGGAACTTCCACAACGATTTCTGAGCCTATGGTGCACTGGGCACAAACCATGCACCTATCTTGCACCGAAACTAATACTATCTCCAACTGGACTGAAGCGAGATTCCATATGATACACTTCATCTAGTAGTTCCATCGGGTGCATCTACAGTTCCATCGGGTGTGTCCAAATTGATTTCTGAGCATATAGTATGTTCTATGCAAACCGTGCACCTATCTTGCATTAAGATTAGAACTATGTCCAAACACACAGAACCAAGATTCCACATGAGCCTCTTCACCAAGGAGTACCATCGCGTGCGTCCAAAATAGTTTCTTAGCCTATGGTGCATTAGGCACAGACCGTGTACATATCTTGCACCGAAACTAACACTATCTCCAAAGAGACCGAAGTGAGATTCTATATGACACACGTCATCTAGGAGTTCTATTGGGTGCTTCCAAATATATTTCGAAGCATATGGTTCGTTCGATGCAATTCGTGCACCTATCTTGCATCAAGATTAGCACTATCTCTAAACAAAGCAAACTGAGCTTCCACTTGAGCCCCTTTACCTAGCAGTATAATCGGGTGCATCCAAAATGGTTTCTTAGCCTATGATGCATTAGGCACAAACTGTGTACCTATCTTGCACCAAAACTAACTCTGTCTCCAAACAGACCAAAGCGAGATTCCATATGACACATGTCAACTAGGAGTTCTATTGGGATGCGTCCAAATGGATTTCTTAGCATATGGTATGTTCTATGCAAACCGTGCACATATCTTGCTTCAAGATTAGCACTATCTCCAAACAGATCGAACCGACCTTCCACTTGAGCCTCTTCACCTAGGAGTATTATCGGGTGCTTCCATAATGGTTTCCGAGCCTATGGTGCATTATGCGCAAACCATTCACCAATCTTGCACCTAAACTAACGATGTCTCCAAACAGATTGAAGCAAGATTCCATATGACACACATGATCTAGGAGTTCTATCGGGAGCGTCCAAATTGATTTTCGAGAATATGGTATGTTCCATTCAAACCGTACACCTATCTTGCATCAAGATTAGCACTATCTCGAAATAGACCGAACCAAGCTTTCACTTGAGCCTCTTCACCCAGGAGTACCATCAGGAACTTCCACAACGATTTCTGAGCCTATGGTGCACTGGGCACAAACCATGCACCTATCTTGCACCGAAACTAATACTATCTCCAACTGGACTGAAGCGAGATTCCATATGATACACTTCATCTAGTAGTTCCATCGGGTGCATCTACAGTTCCATCGGGTGTGTCCAAATTGATTTCTGAGCATATAGTATGTTCTATGCAAACCGTGCACCTATCTTGCATTAAGATTAGAACTATGTCCAAACACACAGAACCAAGATTCCACATGAGCCTCTTCACCAAGGAGTATCATCGCGTGCGTCCAAAATAGTTTCTTAGCCTATGGTGCATTAGGCACAGACCGTGTACATATCTTGCACCAAAACTAACACTATCTCCAAAGAGACCGAAGTGAGATTCTATATGACACACGTCATCTAGGAGTTCTATTGGGTGCTTCCAAATATATTTCGAAGCATATGGTTCGTTCGATGCAATTCGTGCACCTATCTTGCATCAAGATTAGCACTATCTCTAAACAAAGCAAACTGAGCTTCCACTTGAGCCCCTTTACCTAGCAGTATAATCGGGTGCATCCAAAATGGTTTCTTAGCCTATGATGCATTAGGCACAAACTGTGTACCTATCTTGCACCAAAACTAACTCTGTCTCCAAACAGACCAAAGCGAGATTCCATATGACACATGTCATCTAGGAGTTCTATTGGGATGCGTCCAAATGGATTTCTTAGCATATGGTATGTTCTATGCAAACCGTGCACATATCTTGCATCAAGATTAGCACTATCTCCAAACAGATCGAACCGACCTTCCACTTGAGCCTCTTCACCTAGGAGTATTATCGGGTGCTTCCATAATGGTTTCCGAGCCTATGGTGCATTATGCGCAAACCATGCACCAATCTTGCACCTAAACTAACGATGTCTCCAAACAGATTGAAGCAAGATTCCATATGACACACATGATCTAGGAGTTCTATCGGGAGCGTCCAAATTGATTTTCGAGAATATGGTATGTTCCATTCAAACCGTACACCTATCTTGCATCAAGATTAGCACTATCTCGAAATAGACCGAACCAAGCTTTCACTTGAGCCTCTTCACCCAGGAGTACCATCAGGAACTTCCACAACGATTTCTGAGCCTATGGTGCACTGGGCACAAACCATGCACCTATCTTGCACCGAAACTAATACTATCTCCAACTGGACTGAAGCGAGATTCCATATGATACACTTCATCTAGTAGTTCCATCGGGTGCATCTACAGTTCCATCGGGTGTGTCCAAATGGATTTCTGAGCATATAGTATGTTCCATGCAAACCGTGCACCAATCTTGCATCAAGATTAGAACTATGTCCAAACACACAGAACCAAGATTCCACATGAGCCTCTTCACCAAGGAGTACCATCGCGTGCGTCCAAAATAGTTTCTTAGCCTATGGTGCATTAGGCACAAACCGTGTATCTATCTTGCACCGAAACTAACACTATCTCCAAAGAGACCGAAGTGAGATTCTATATGACACGCGTCATCTAGGAGTTCTATTGGGTGCTTCCAAATATATTTTTAAGCATATGGTACGTTTGATGCAATTCATGCGCCTATCTTGCATCAAGATTAGCACTATCTCCAAACAAAGCAAACTGAGCTTCCACTTGAGCCCCTTTACCTAGTAGTATCATCGGGTGCATCCAAAATGGTTTCTTATCCTATGATGCATTAGGCGCAAACTGTGTACCTATCTTGCACCAAAACTAACTCTATCTCCAAACAGACCAATGCGAGATTCTATATGACACATGTCATCCAAGAGTTCCATTGGGGTGCGTCCAAATGGATTTCTTAGCATATGGTATGTTCCATGCAAACCGTGCACCTATCTTGCATCAAGATTAGCACTAGCTCCAAACAGATCGAACCGACCTTCCACTTGAGCCTCTTCACCTAGGATTAACATCGGGTGCTTCCATAATGGTTTCTGAGCCTATGGTGCATTATGCGCAAACCATGCACCAATCTTGCACCTAAACTAACACTGTCTCCAAATAGATTGAAGCGAGATTCCATATGACACACATGATCTAGGAGTTCTATCGGGTGCGTCCAAATTGATATCTGAGAATATGGTATGTTCTATGCAAACCATACACCTATCTTTCATCAAGATTAGCACTATCTCCAAACAGACCGAACCGAGCTTTCACTTGAGCCTCTTCACCTAGGAGTACCATTTGGAACTTCCACAATGATTTCTGAGCCTATGGTGCACTGGGCACAAACCATGCAACTATCTTGCACCAAAACTGATACTATCTCCAACTAGACCAAAGCGAGATTCCATATGATACACTTCATCTAGTAGTTCCATCGGGTGCATCTACAGTTCCATCGGGTGTGTCCAAATTGATTTCTGAGCATATAGTATGTTCCATGCAAACCCTGCACCTATCCTGCATCAAGATTAGAACTATCTCCAAACACATAGAACCAAGATTCCACATGAGCCTCTTCACCAAGGAGTACCATCGCGTGCGTCCAAAATAGTTTCTTAGCCTATGGTGCATTGCGCACAAACCATGTACCTATCTTACACCGAAACTAACACTATCTTCAAAGAGACCGAAGTGAGATTCTATATGACACACATCATCTAGCAGTTCTATTGGGTGCTTCCAAATATATTTCTAAGCATATGGTACGTTCGATGCAATTCGTGCACCTATCTTGCATCAAGATTAGCACTATCTCCAAACAAAGCAAACTGAGATTCCACTTGAGCCCCTTTACCAAGGAGTATCATCGGGTGCATCCAAAATGGTTTCTTAGCCTATGATGCATTAGGTGCAAACTGTGTACCTATCTTGCACCAAAACTAACTCTATCTCCAAACAGACCAATGCGAGATTCTATATGACACATGTCATCCAAGAGTTCCATTGGGGTGCGTCCAAATGGATTTCTTAGCATATGGTATGTTCCATGCAAACCGTGCACCTATCTTGCATCAAGATTAGCACTAGCTCCAAACAGATCGAACCGACCTTCCACTTGAGCCTCTTCACCTAGGATTAACATCGGGTGCTTCCATAATGGTTTCTGAGCCTATGGTGCATTATGCGCAAACCATGCACCAATCTTGCACCTAAACTAACACTGTCTCCAAACAGATTGAAGCGAGATTCCATATGACACACATGATCTAGGAGTTCTATCGGGTGCGTCCATATTGATATATGAGAATATGGTATGTTCTATGCAAACCATACACCTATCTTGCATCAAGATTAGCACTATCTCCAAACAGACCGAACCGAGCTTTCACTGCAGCCTCTTCACCTAGGAGTACCATCTGGAACTTCCACAATGATTTCTGAGCCTATGGTGCACTGGGCACAAACCATGCAACTATCTTGCACCAAAACTGATACTATCTCCAACTAGACCAAAGCGAGATTCCATATGATACACTTCATCTAGTAGTTCCATCGGGTGCATCTACAGTTCCATCGGGTGTGTCCAAATTGATTTCTGAGCATATAGTATGTTCCATGCAAACCCTGCACCTATCCTGCATCAAGATTAGAACTATCTCCAAACACATAGAACCAAGATTCCACATGAGCCTCTTCACCAAGGAGTACCATCGCGTGCGTCCAAAATAGTATCTTAGCCTATGGTGCATTGCGCACAAACCATGTACCTATCTTACACCGAAACTAACACTATCTTCAAAGAGACCGAAGTGAGATTCTATATGACACACATCATCTAGCAGTTCTATTGGGTGCTTCCAAATATATTTCTAAGCATATGGTACGTTCGATGCAATTCGTGCACCTATCTTGCATCAAGATTAGCACTATCTCCAAACAAAGCAAACTGAGATTCCACTTGAGCCCCTTTACCTAAGAGTATCATCGGGTGCATCCAAAATGGTTTCTTAGCCTATGATGCATTAGGTGCAAACTGTGTACCTATCTTGCACCAAAACTAACTCTATCTCCAAACAGACCAATGCGAGATTCTATATGACACATGTCATCCAAGAGTTCCATTGGGGTGCGTCCAAATGGATTTCTTAGCATATGGTATGTTCCATGCAAACCGTGCACCTATCTTGCATCAAGATTAGCACTAGCTCCAAACAGATCGAACCGACCTTCCACTTGAGCCTCTTCACCTAGGATTAACATCGGGTGCTTCCATAATGCTTTCTGAGCCTATGGTGCATTATGCGCAAACCATGCACCAATCTTGCACCTAAACTAACACTGTCTCCAAACAGATTTAAGCGAGATTCCATATGACACACATGATCTAGGAGTTCTATCGGGTGCGTCCATACTGATATATGAGAATATGGTATGTTCTATGCAAACCATACACCTATCTTTCATCAAGATTAGCACTATCTCCAAACAGACCGAACCGAGCTTTCACTTGAGCCTCTTCACCTAGGAGTACCATTTGGAACTTCCACAATGATTTCTGAGCCTATGGTGCACTGGGCACAAACCATGCAACTATCTTGCACCAAAACTGATACTATCTCCAACTAGACCAAAGCGAGATTCCATATGATACACTTCATCTAGTAGTTCCATCGGGTGCATCTACAGTTCCATCGGGTGTGTCCAAATTGATTTCTGAGCATATAGTATGTTCCATGCAAACCCTGCACCTATCCTGCATCAAGATTAGAACTATCTCCAAACACATAGAACCAAGATTCCACATGAGCCTCTTCACCAAGGAGTACCATCGCGTGCGTCCAAAATAGTTTCTTAGCCTATGGTGCATTGCGCACAAACCGTGTACCTATCTTACACCGAAACTAACACTATCTTCAAAGAGACCGAAGTGAGATTCTATATGACACACATCATCTAGCAGTTCTATTGGGTGCTTCCAAATATATTTCTAAGCATATGGTACGTTCGATGCAATTCGTGCACCTATCTTGCATCAAGGTTAGCACTATCTCCAAACAAAGCAAACTGAAATTCCACTTGAGCCCCTTTACCTAGGAGTATCATCGGGTGCATCCAAAATGGTTTCTTAGCCTATGATGCATTAGGTGCAAACTGTGTACCTATCTTGCACCAAAACTAACTCTATCTCCAAACAGACCAATGCGAGATTCTATATGACACATGTCATCCAAGAGTTCCATTGGGGTGCGTCCAAATGGATTTCTTAGCATATGGTATGTTCCATGCAAACCGTGCACCTATCTTGCATCAAGATTAGCACTATCTCCAAACAGATCGAACCGACCTTCCACTTGAGCCTCTTCACCTAGGATTATCATCGGGTGCTTCCATAATGGTTTCTGAGCCTATGGTGCATTATGCGCAAACCATGCACCAATCTTGCACCTAAACTAACACTGTCTCCAAACAGATTTAAGCGAGATTCCATATGACACACATGATCTAGGAGTTCTATCGGGTGCGTCCAAATTGATTTCTGAGAATATGGTATGTTCCATGCAAACCATACACATATCTTTCATCAAGATTAGCACTATCTCCAAACAAACCGAACCGAGCTTTCACTTGAGCCTCTTCACCTAGGAGTACCATCGGGAACTTCCACAACGATTTCTGAGCCTATGGTGCACTGGGCACAAACCATGCAACTATCTTGCACCAAAACTAATACTATCTCCAACTGGGCCAAAGCGAGATTCCATATGATACACTTCATCTAGTAGTTCCATTGGGTGCATCTACACTTCCATCGGGTGTGTCCAAATTGATTTCTGAGCATATGGTATGTTCCATACAAACCGTGCACCTATCTTGCATCAAGATTAGAACTATCTCCAAATAGACAGAACCAAGATTCCACATGAGCCTCTTCACCAAGGAGTACCATCGCGTGCATCCAAAATAGTTTCTTAGCCTATGGTGCATTAGGCACAAACCGTGTACCTATCTTGCACCGAAACTAACACTATCTCCAAAGAGACCGAAGTGAGATTCTATATGACACACGTCATCTAGGAGTTCTATTGGGTGCTTCCAAATATATTCCGAAGCATATGGTACGTTCGATGCAATTCGTGCACCTATCTTGCATCAAGATTAGCACTATCTCCAAACAATTCAAACTGAGCTTGCACTTGAGCCCCTTTACCCAGGAGTATCATCGAGTGCATCCAAAATTGTTTCTTAGCCTGTGATGCATTAGGCGCAAACTGTGTACCTGTCTTGCACCAAAACTAACTCTGTCTCCAAACAGACCAAAGCGAGATTCTATATGACACATTTCATCTAGGAGTTCTATTGGGGTGCGTCTAAATGGATTTCTTAGCATATGGTATGTTCCATGCAAACCGTGCACCTATCTTGCATCAAGATTAGCACTATCTCCAAACAGATCGAACCGAGCTTCCACTTGAGCCTCTTCACCTAGGATTATCATCGGGTGCTTCCATAATGGTTTCTGAGCCTATGGTGCATTATGTGCAAACCATGCACCAATCTTGCACCTAAACTAACACTGTCTCCAAACAGATTCAAGCGAGATTCCATATGACACAAATGATCTAGGAGTTCTATCGGGTGCGTCCAAATTGATTTCTGAGAATATGGTACGTTCCATGGAAACCGTACACCTATCTTTCATCAAGATTAGCACTATCTCCAAACAGACCGAACCGAGCTTTCACTTGAGCCTCTTCACCTAGGAGTACCATTGGGAACTTCCACAACGATTTCTGAGCCTATGGTGCACTCGGCACAAACCATGCAACTATCTTGCACCTAAACTAATACTATCTCCAACTAGAGGGAAGCGAGATTCAATGTGATACACTTCATCTAGTAGTTCCATCGGGTGCATCTACAGTTCCGTCGGGTGTGTCCAAATTGATTTCTGAGCATATGGTATGTTCCATGCAAACCATGCACATATCTTGCATCAAGATTAGCACTATCTCCAAACAGATCAAACTGAGCTTCCACTTGATCTTCTTCACCGAGGATTACCATCGCGTGCGTCCAAAATAGTTTCTTAGCCTACGGTGCATTAGGCACAAACCGTGTACCTATCTTGCACCGAAACTAACACTATCTCCAAAGAGACCGAAGTGAGATTCTATATGAAACACGTCATCTAGGAGTTCTGTTGGGTGCTTCCAAATATATTTCGAAGCATATGGTACGTTCGATGCAATTCGTGCACCTATCTTGCATCAAGATTAGCACTATCTCCAAACAAAGCAAACTGAGCTTCCACTTGAGCCCCTTTACCCAAGAGTATCACTGGGTGCATCCAAAATGGTTTCTTAGCCTATGATGCATTAGGCGCAAACTGTGTACCTATCTTGCACCAAAACTAACTCTGTCTCCAAACAGACCAAAGCGAGATTCTATATGACACATGTCATCTAGGAGTTCTAGTTGGGTGCGTCCAAATGGATTAATTGGCATATGGTATGTTTCATGCAAACCGTGCACCTATCTTGCATCAAGATTAGCACTATCTCCAAACAGATCGAACCGACCTTCCGCTTGAGCCTCTTCACCTTGGAGTACCATCAGAAACTTCCACAACGATTTCTGAGCCTATGATGCACTGGGCACAAACCATGCAACTATCTTGCACCGAAACTAATACTATCTCTAACTGGACCGAAGCGAGATTCTATATGACACATGTCATCTAGGAGTTCTATTGGGTGCTTCCAAATATATTTCTAAGCATATGGTACGTTCGATGCAATTCGTGCACCTATCTTGCATTAAGATTAGCACTATGTCCAAACAAAGCAAACTGAGCTTCCACTTGAGCCCCTTTACCCAGGAGTATCATCGGGTGCATCCAAAATGGTTTCTTAGCCAATGATGCTTTAGGCGCAAACTGTGTACCTATCTTGCACCAAAACTACATCCGTCTCCAAACAGACCAAAGCGAGATTCCATATGACGCATGTCATCTAGGAGTTCTATTGGGATGCGTCCAAATGGATTTCTTACCATATGGCATGTTCCATGCAAACCATACACCTATCTTGCATCAAGATTTGCACTATCTCCAAACAGACCGAACCGAGCTTTCACTTGTGCCTCTTCACCTATGAGTACCATCAGGAACTTCCACAACGGTTTCTAAGCCTATGGTGCATTGGGCACATACCATCCAACTATCTTGCACCGAAACTAATACTATCTCCAACTAGACCGAAGCGAGATTCCATATGATACACTTCATCTAGTAGTTCCATCGGGTGCATCTACAGTTCCATCGGGTGTGTCCAAATTGATTTCTGAGCATATGGTATGTTCCATACAAACCGTGCACCTATCTTGCATCAAGATTAGAACTATCTCCAAATAGACAGAACCAAGATTCCACATGAGCCTCTTCACCAAGGAGTACCATCGCGTGCGTCCAAAATAGTTCCTTAGCCTATGGTGCATTAGGCACAAACCGTGTACTTATCTTGCACCAAAACTAACACTATCTCCAAAGAGGTCGAGGTGACATTCTATATGACACACGTCATCTAGGAGTTCTATTGGGTGCTTCCAAATATATTTCTAAGCATATGGTACGTTCGATGCAATTCGTGCACCTCTTGCATCAAGATTAGCACTATCTCCAAACAAAGCAAACTAAGCTTCCACTTGAGCCCCTTTACCTAGGAGTATCATCGGGTGCATCCAAAATGGTTTCTTAGCCTATGATGCATTAGGCGCAAACTGTGTACCTATCTTCAACCAAAACTAACTCTATCTCCAAACAGACGAAAGCGAGGTTCTATATGACACATGTCATCTAGGAGTTCTATTGTGGTGCGTCCAAATGGATTTCTTTGCATATGGTATGTTTAATGCAAACCGTGCACCTATCTTGCATCAAGATTAGCACTATCTCCAAACAGATCGAACCGACCTTCCACTTGAGCCTCTTCACCTAGGAGTACCATCGGGAACTTCCACAACAATTTCTGAGCCTATGGTGCACTGGGCACAAACCATGCAACTATCTTGCACTGAAACTAATACTATCTCCAAATGGACTGAAGTGAGATTCTATATGATACACTTCATCCAGTAGTTCCATCGGGTGCATCTACAGTTCCATCATTGGGTGTGTCCGAATTGATTTCTGAGCATATGGTATGTTCCATGCAAACCGTACACCTATCTTGCATCAAGATTAGAACTATCTCCAAATAGACAGAACCAAGATTCCTCATGAGCCTCTTCACCAAGGAGTACCATCGCGTGCGTCCAAAATTGTTTCTTAGCCTATGGTGCATTAGGCACAAACCGTGCACCTATCTTGCACCGAAACTAACACTATCTCCATAGAGACCGAAGTGAGATTCTATATGACACACGTCATCTAGGAGTTCTATTGGGTGCTTCCAAATATATTTCTAAGCATATGGTACGTTCGATGCAATTCTTGCACCTATCTTGCGTCAAGATTAGCACTATCTCCAAACAAAGCAAACTGAGCTTCCACTTGAGCCCCTTTACCCAGGAGTATCATCGGGTGCATCTAAAATGGTTTCTTATCCTATGATGCATTAGGCGCAAACTGTGTACCTATCTTGCACCAAAACAAACTCTGTCTCCAAACAGACCAAAGCAAGATTCTATATGACACATGTCTTATAGGAGTTCTATTGGGGCGCGTCTAAATGGATTTCTTAGCATATGGTATGTTCCATGCAAACCGTGCACCTATCTTGCATCAAGATTAGCACTATATCCAAATAGATCGAACCAAACTTCCACTTGAGCCTCTTCACCTAGGATTATCATTGGGTGCTTCCATAATGATTTCTGAGCCAATGGTGTATTATGCGCAAACCATGCACCAATCTTGCACCTAAACTAACACTGTCTCCAAATAGATTGAAGCGAGATTCCATATGACACACATGATCTAGGAGTTCTATCAGGTGCGTCCAAATTGATTTCTGAGAATACGGTACGTTCCATGCAAACCGTACACCTATCTTTCATCAAGATTAGCACTATCTCCAAACAGATCGAACCGAGCTTTCACTTGAGCCTCTTCACCTAGGAGTACCATCGGGAACTTCCACAACGATTTCTGAGCCTATGGTGCACTGGGCACAAACCATGTAACTATCTTGCACCAAAATTAATACTATCTCCAACTGGACCAAAGCGAGATTCCATATGATACACTTCGTCTAGTAGTTCCATCGGGTGCATCTACAGTTCCATCAGGTGTGTCCAAATTGATTTCTGAGCATATGGTATGTTCCATGCAAACCGTGCACCTATCTTGCATCAAGATTAGAACTATCTCCAAACAAACAGAACCAAGATTCCACATGAGCCTCTTCACCAAGGAGTACCATCGCGTGCGTCCAAAATAGTTTCTTAGCCTATGGTGCATTAGGCACAAACCGTGTACCTATCTTGCCCTTTAACTAACACTATCTTCAAAGAGATCGAAGTGAGATTCTATATGACACAAGTCATCTAGGAGTTCTATTGGGTGCCTCCAAATATATTTCTATGCATATGGTACGTTCGATGCCATTCGCGCACCTATCTTGCATCAAGATTAGCATTATCTCCAAACAAAGCAAACTGAGCTTCCACTTGAGCCCCTTTACCCAGGAGTATCATCGAGTGCATCCAAAATGGTTTCTTAGCCTATGATGCATTAGGCGCAAACTGTGTACCTATCTGCTACCAAAACTACCTCTGTCTCCAAATAGACCAAATCAAAATTCTATATGACACTTGTCATCTACGAGTTCTATTGGGCTGCGTCCAAATATATTTCTTAGCATATAGTATGTCCCATGCAAACTGTGCACCTATCTTGCATCAAGATTAGCACTATCTCCAAATAGATCGAACCAAACTTCCACTTGAGCCTCTTCACCTAGGATTATCATCGGGTGCTTCCATAATGGTTTCTGAGCCTATGGTGTATTATGCGCAAACCATGCACCAATCTTGCACCTAAACTAACACTGTCTCCAAACAGATTGAAGCGAGATTCCATATGACACACATGATCTAGGAGTTCTATTGCGATGCATCCAAATAGATTTCTTAGCATATGGTATGTTCCATGAAAACCGTGCACCTATCTTTCATCAAGATTAGCACTATCTCCAAACAGATCGGACCGACCTTCCACTTGGGCCTCTTCACCTAGGCGTATTATTGGGTGCTTCCATAATGGTTTCCGAGCCTATGGTGCATTATGCGCAAACCATGCACCAATCTTGCACCTAAACTGTTTCCAAACAGATTGAAGCAAGATTCCATATGACACATGATCTAGGAGTTCTATCGGGTGCGTCAATATTGATTTCCGAGAATATGATATGTTCCATGCAAACCATACACCTATCTTGCATCAAGATTAGCACTATCTCCAAACAGACCGAACCGAGCTTTCACTTGAGCCTCTTCACCTAGGAGTACCATCGGGAACTTCCACAATGTTTTCTGAGCCTATGGTGCACTGGGCACAAACCATGCATCTATCTTGCACCGAACCTAATACTATCTCCAACTAGACTGAAGCGAGATTCCATATGATACGCTTCATCTAGTAGTTCTATCGGGTGCATCTACAGTTCCATCGGGTGTGTCCAAATTGATTTCTGAATATATGGTATGTTCCATGCAAACCGTGCACCTATCTTGCATCAAGATTAGAACTATCTCCAAACAAACAGAACCAAGATTCCACATGAGCCTCTTCACCAAGGAGTACCATCGCGTGCGTCCAAAATAGTTTCTTAGCCTATGGTGCATTAGGCACAAACCGTGTACCTATCTTGCACCGAACTAACACTATCTCCAACAGACCGAAGTGAGATTCTATATGACACACGTCATCTAGGAGTTCTATTGGGTGCTTCCAAATATATTTTGAAGCATATGGTATGTTCCATTCAAACCGTGCACCTATCTTGCATCAAGATTAGAACTATCTCCAAACAAAGCAAACTGAGCTTCACCAAGGAGTACCATCGCGTGCGTCCATAATAGTTTCTTAGCCTATGGTGCATTAGGCACAAACCGTGTACCTATCTTGCACCGAAACTAACACTATCTCCAAAGAGATTGAAGTGAGATTCTATACGACACACGTCATCTTGGAGTTCTATTGGGTGCTTCCAAATATATTTCTAAGCATATGGTACGTTCGATGCAATTCGTGCACCTATCTTGCATCTAGATTAGCACTATCTCCAAACAAAGCAAACTGAGCTTCCACTTGAGCCCCTTTACCCAGGAGTATCATCGGGTTCATCCAAAATGGTTTCTTAGCCTATGATGCATTAGGCGCAACCTGTGTACCTATCTTGCACCTAAACTAACTCTGTCTCCAAACAGACCTGAGCGAGATTCTATATGACACATGTCATCTAGGAGTTCTATTGGGGTGCGTCCAAATGGATTTCTTAGCATATGGTATGCTCCATGCAAACCGTGCACCTATCTTGCATCAAGATTAGCACTATCTCCAAACAGATCGAACCGACCTTCAACTTGAGCCTCTTCACCTAGGATTATCATCAGGTGCTTCCATAATGGCTTCTGAGCCTATGGTGCATTATGCGCAAACGATGCACCAATCTTGCACGTAAACTAACATTGTCTCCAAACAGATTGAAGCGAGATTCCAAATGACACACATGATTTATGAGAACATGGTACGTTCCATGCAAACCGTACACCTATCTTTCATCAAGATTAGCACTATCTCCAAACAGACCGAACCGGTCTTTCACTTGAGCCTCTTCACCTAGGAGTACCATCGGGAACTTCCACAACGATTTCTGAGCCTATGGTGCACTGGGCACAAACTATGCAACTATCTTGCACCGAAACTAATACTATAACCAACTGGACTGAAGCCAAGATTCCACATGAGCCTCTTCACCAAGGAGTACCATCGCATGCGTCCAAAACAGTTTCTTAGCCTATGTTCCACGCAAACTGTGCTCCTATCTTGCATCAGGATTAGCACTATCTCCAAATAGACCATATCGAGCTTCCATTTGAGCCTATTCTCCTAGGAGTACCATCGGGTGCGTCCAAAATGGTTTCTTAGCCTATGGTGCATTAGGCACAAACCGTACACCTATCTTGCACCGAAACTAACACTATCTCCAAATAGACCGAAGGGAGATTCCATATGACACACGTCATCAAGGAGTTCTATCGGGTGCGTCCAAATTGATTTCTAAGTAGATGGTGCGTACCAAGCAAACCGTGCACCTATTTTACATCAAGATTAGCACTATCTCCAAACAGACCAAACTAAGCTTCCACTTGAGCCTCTTCACCTAGGAGTACCCTCAGGTGTGTCCAAAATGATTTTGGAGCCTATGGTTCATTTGGTGCAAACTGTGCAGTGCACCTTTATTACACCAAAACTAACATTGTCTCTAAATAGACCGAAGCGAGACTCCATATGACACACATTATCTAAGAGTTTCATTGGGTGCATCTAAATTGATTTCCAAGCCTATGGTAGTTTCCATACAAACCGTGCACCTATCTTGCATCAAGATTAGCACAATCTCAAAACACACTGAACCAAGCTCGCACTTGAGCCTCTTCACCTAGGAGTATCATTCGGTGCTTCCACAATAATTTATGAGATTATGGTGCATTAGGCGCAAACCGTGCACCTATCTTCTACCGAAACTAACATTGTCTCCAAATGGACCGAAGCGAGATTACATATGACACATGTCATCTAGGAGTTCCATCGGGTGCGTCCAAATTGATTTCCTAGCATATGGTATGTTCCATGCAAACCGTGCAACTATCTTGTATCAAGATTTGCATTGTCTCCAAATAGACAAAACCGAGCTTCCACTTGAGCCTCTTCACCTAGGAGTACTATTGAGTGCATCAAAAATGGTTTCTTAGACTATGGTGCATTAGGTGCAAACCATGCACCTATGTTGCATCGAAACAAACACTATATCCAAAGGGACCAAAGTGAGATTCCATATGACACACATCATCTAGGTGTTCTATCGGGTGCATCCAAATTGATTTTTGAGTATAAGGTACGTTCCATGCAAACCATGCACATATCTTGCATGAATATTAGCACTATCTCCAAACAGACCGAACCGAGCTTTCGCTTGAGCCTCTTCACCAAGAAGTACCATCGGGAGCTTCCACAACGGTTTTTTGAGCCTATGGTGCATTAGGTGCAAACCGTGCACCTATCTTGCACCAAAACAAACACTATCTCTAAGTGGACGAAATGAGATTCCATATGACACACGCCATCTAGGAGTTCCATTAGGTGCGTCAAAATTGATTTCTAAGCATATGTTACATTCCATGCAAACCGTGCACCTATCTTGCATCAAGATTAGCACTATCTCAAAACAGATCAAACCAAGCTTCCACTTGAGCCCCTTTACTTAGGAGTACCATTAGGTGTGTCCAAAAAGGTTCTTAGCCTATAGTGCAATAGGCGCAAACCATTCACCTATCTTGCACAGAAACTAATGCTGTCTCAAAACAGACTAAAGCGAGATTCCATATGACCCACATCATCTACTAGTTCCATCGGGTGCGTCCAAATTGATTTCCAGAAATATTCTATGACTATGCAAACCGTGCTCCTATCTTGCATCAAGATTACCACTATCTCCAAATAGACAAAACCGAGCTTCCATTTGAGCCTCTTCACCTAGGAGTACCATCAGGTGCATCCAAAATGGTTCTTAGCCTATGGTGCACTAGGTGCAAACCGTGCACCTATCTTGCAGATAAACTAACATTGTCTCCCAACTGACCGAAGTGAGATTCCATATGACACATGTCATCTACGTGTTCCATCGGGTGCATCTAAATTGATTTCTGAGCATATTCTATGTCCATGCAAACCGTGCTCCTATCTTACATCAAGGTTATCACTACCTCCAAATAGACCAAACTGTGCTTCCACTTGAGCCTCTTCACCTAGGATTACCATCAAGTGTATCCAAAATGGTTTCTTAGACTATGGTGAATTAGGTGCAAAACGTGCACCTTTCTTGCACCAAAACTAACACTATGTCCAAATGAACCGAAGTGATTCCATATGACACACATCATCTGGGAGTTCTATCGGGTGTGTCCAAATTGATTTCTGAGCATATGGTATGTTCCACGCAAACCGTGCACCAGTCTTGCATCAAGATTGGCACTATCTCCAAATAGACCAAACCGAGCTTCCATTTGAGCCTCTTCACCTAGCAGTACCATCGAGTGCGTCCAAAATGGTCTCTTAGACTATGGTGCATTAGGTGCAAACCGTGCACCTATCTTGCACCGAAACTAACACTATCTCCAAAGTGACCAAACCGAGATTCCATATGACACACATCATCTACTAGTTCCATCGGGTGCGTCCAAATTGATTTCCAAAAATATTCTATGACTATGCAAACCGTGCTCCTATCTTGCATCAAGATTACCACAATCTCCAAATAGACCAAACCAAGCTTCCATTTGAGCCTCTTCACCTAGGAGTACCTTCGAGTGCGTCCAAAATAGTTTTTAGACTATGGTGCATTAGATTTAAACCGTTCACCTATATTGGACGAAAACTAACAAAAATTCCAAAGGGACCAAAGCGAGATTCCATTTGACACACATCATCTAGTAGTTCCATCAGGTGCGTCCAAATTGATTTTTGAGCATATGTTACGTTCCATGCAAACCTGCACCAATCTTGCATAGAGATTAGCACTATCTCAAAACAGATCAAACCAAGCTTCCACTTGAGCCCCTTTACCTAGGCGTATCATTAGGTGTGTCCAAAATGGTTCTTAGCCTATAGTGCACTAGGCACAAACCGTGCACCTATCTTGCACAGAAACTAACATTGTCTCCAAATAGACCGAAGCAAGATTCCATATGACACACGTCATCCACAAGTTCCATCAGGTGCGTCTAAATTAATTTCCGAGCATATTCTATGTCCATGCAAACCATGCTCCTATCTTACATCAAGGTTAGCACTATCTTCAAATAGACCAAACTGTGCTTCCACTTGAGCCTCTTCACCTAGGATTACCATCAAGTGTATCCAAAATGGTTTCTTAGACTATGGTGAATTAGGCGCAAACCTGGACCTATATTGCACCAAAACTAACACTATGTCCAAATGAACCAAAGTGATTCCATATGACACACATCATTTGGGAGTTCTATCAGGTGTGTCCAAATTGATTTCTCAGCATATGGTATGTTCCACGCAAACTGTGCACCGATCTTGCATCAAGATTAGCAATATCTCCAAATAGACCAAACCGAGCTTCCACTTGAGCCTCTTCACCTAGGAGTACTATCGAGTGCGTCCAAAATGGTTTCTTAGACTATGGTGCATTAGGTGCAAACCGTGCACCTATCTTGCACCAAAACTAACACTATCTCCAAAGGGACCAAAGCAAGATTCCATATGACACACATCATCTAGGAGTTCCATCGGGTGCATCCAAATTGATTTTCAAGCATATGGTACGTTTCATGCAAACCGTGCACCTATCTTACATGAATATTAGCACTATCTCCAAACAGACCAGACCGAGCTTTCACTTGAGCCTCTTCACCATTAGGTGCAAAACCGTGCACCTATCATGCACCGAAACTTACACTATCTCTAAGTGGATTGAAATGAGATTCCATATGACACACATCATCTAGGAGCTCCATTAGGTGCTTTTAATTTGATTTCTGAGCATATGTTATGTTCTATGCAAACCGTGCACCTATCTTGCAACAAGATTAGCATTATCTCAAAACAGATCAAACCAAGCTTCTACTTGAGCCCCTTTACCTAGGAGTACCATTAGGTGTGTCCAAAAAGGTTCTTAGCCTATGGTGCATTAGGTGCAAACCATGCACCTATCTTGTATAGAAACTAACACGATCTCCAAACAGACCGAAGCAAAATTCCATGACACACGTCATCTACGAGTTCCATCGGGTGCGTCCAAATTGATTTCCGAGCATATTCTATGTCCATGCAAACCATGCTCCTATCCTGCATCAAGAGTAGCACTATCTCCAAATAGACCAAACCGAGCTTCCACTTGAGCCTCTTCACCTAGGAGTACCATCAGGTGCGTCCAAAATATTTTCTTAGACTATGGTGAATTAGGCGCAAACTTTGCACCTATCTTGCACCGAAACTAACACTATGTCCAAATGAACCAAAGTTAGATTCCATGCAACACACATCATCTGGGAGTTCTATCAGGTGTGTCAAATTTGATTTCTGAGCATATGGTATGTTCCACGCAAACCGTGCACCTATCGTGAATCAAGATTAGCACTATCTCCAAACAGACCAAACTGAGCTTCCATTCGAGCCTCTTCATCTAGGAGTATCATTTGGTGCTTCCACAATAGTTTATGAGCCTATGGTGCATTAGGCGCAAACCGTGCACCTATCTTGCACTGAAACTAACATTGTCTCCAAATGGACCGAAGCGAGATTACATATGACACATGTCATCTAGGAGTTCCGTCGGGTGCGTCCAAATTGATTTTCGAGCATATGGTATGTTCCATGCAAACCATGCAACTATCTTTTATAAAGATTAGCACTATATCCAAACAGACCGGAATGAGCATTTTCACTTGAGCCTCTTCACCTAGGAGTACCATCGGGTGGTTCCACAACGGTTTCTGAGCCTATGGTGTATTAGGCGCAAACCGTGCACCTAACTTGCATAAAACTAACACTATCTCTAAGTGGATTGAAACGAGATTCCATATTAATAAGAACGAGGGTGTCCCGATCTTTCGGTGGAGATGGATAACTTCGATCTCTCTGGAGCGATGTTCACGATCCGACTACAACCGTCCTAGGACGCTGCGCCTTAGCGATCGATACACCAATTCCAGCGGTTGGTCACGATCTTGTTGATCAGAACCAACCAAACCACTAGGGTAATTCCTACACGCAATCGAAGAACATGCAAGAACAGATAGAACAGGCACTCAATTGCCAAATAATACAAGAAGGATCTGATATGAATCACGAAAACAATATGGGTTTTGAATCAAGTAGAACGGATGGTCTAGTCGACACATGCGTCTACAAGGAAGTAGCAATGGCTAAACTTACAACAAAACAACACTCCCCCTTGTGTCTCTGGCTGTAGAAGCCTTTATGTACAAGAGAGAGCAACCAGAGTGTGCGGTGCTAATCCCACGACTCACTAAAAACAAAAGAAAACAATAATATCCATATCTTGCATGCATGGAGTTTCTTATTGAATGAAGCTGTCCACAGAAAGGTCTCTGGAGTAACTCGACGATTGCGGCCGCCTCATTATAGATATGGACATGGGGCTAGATCCATGTGAAAATAGACTTCATAAGCATTCCACCGTGTATTTGAACATCAAAATCGGTCACCATATGTAGTCTTGGTGGCCACCACAAGTTGAGACCCTTCTGTAGTCCAAATTTAGCCCATCGCGAATATGCTTCCTTGCGGTTCCTCCTCATTATTCTAGACAGTTGAGTTATCATGTATATGAATCTGAGGCGTGGATGTATTGATGGTGCTCATGTCCTCATCATCCTCCCCTTCTTGCATTTGAGTCGTCCTCGACTCAAGCTTGTCCTCTTCTATTGATGGTACTCATGTCCTCATCACCCACCTTGCCTACTCCGACGCGCGCCACGTGCTCGGCGAAATGCGTCAAAGAGAAACGTGTGTCCTGGACGTGTCCATCATGCACAGCGCCCCCACCTCCACTGATGAACCCCTGCTGCCCCTCTCGCGGTCTATGAAGCCAGAGAGCGCTCCCCACCCTTCTGTTGTGGACGCCCAGCTCCCTCTTGCCCACAATGGCGCTCGCCCTGCTCGCGCACACTTGCCATGGCCGTCGGCCAAGCTCGTCGCCGCTGCGTTCCTGCTGCTCTCTGCTTTCTCGCGTCTCGCCATGTGCCCAAGCACCTCAACCTCGCTCCTCTCAGCGCCCCTCTTGCACTCATTGGAGCCTCCGTCGCCGGGAACCGCCCCGCCGCCATGCAGGCACCCGCTACGACCGTCATGCACGTGGCTGGACCTCTGTGAGCCGCCTCTGGCCATGTCATGGGCATCCACGGGTGCGCAAGGGTTGTCTCTACCCTCGTTGGCCCTTGGCCGCCACCGACTTGGCCTTCTCCGATAGGAACAGCAAGCCTCGGTGACCCCCTCTCTGTTCCGTCCCGTCAAGGGCCTCGAGCTCAAATTAGAAGAAAGGGGAGGGGTTATCTGCGAACCTGTGACTCATGTGAATAGTGTTGCAGGGATCTATTCGTTGGATTCTAGTTTGTGAAAAGTCCAGGGTTCCCAATGCAAGATCTGTTTCCCTTTTGTTATGTTTTGACAGATTTCTTGTATGAATTTTAGAAATGCATAGTAAATGCTAGAAACGTCGTAAAATAGCAAATGTGGACTTTTTGTAATCCTTATGAAATTATCTATGCAGTAGATCTATAATATGGCATGGTTTAGTTTGAAGTTTTAGTCGTAAAAATAGATTTATGCAGTTAGGTTTTAACTGCTTGTTATATTTGTCTTTTTCATAACTGCTGTAGTATGGCTCAAAGAAATGTGAAAATATTGTGACTTGCTTTTCATATGATATTAGATGTCTGGCATTTGTTTCATGAATTTAGGACTGATAGATTAAGAGTTATGAAAATAACAAATGCCCTGTGTTCCTTTGCTCCTATTCTGAGTGGATCTGCATGTTTGTATTGTTTGGCTCAGTTAAGTTGTGATTCATGCCTTAATAAAAATATATAAGTTATAATACTTTTCATAAGCTTTCTATAAAGGTAAATAGAACAATTTTTGGTTAAGCACATGTTTAGTTATAATGGTTTAAAGTGCCATTCCAGTTTCTGTCTAAACCCAGACAGGATTGCATTGTTTGTAATGTAAGACCTTGTTAGTGGTAGATTTAGCTCTAGATGTTTATAACAAAGTTGTTCACAATTGCATAAGCTTTCTGGAAAGTACACAACAATAAATTATGGATATGTGAACCTCAAGTTATAGCTGTTTAATGTGGCATGACAGATTCTGTCCATGTTTTGGACAGAGATGTCTTTATGAGGTTAATTGACCTTGTTAACTGTGGATTCATATTTAGATGATAATAAGAAAGTTGTAGGTAACTTTATAAGCTTTCCATAAATATAAGAATTATGTTTGCTGGAGGTCTACAACTCCAGTTATGCTTCCTTGAATTGCCTATTAGTTTTCTGTTTGTAATGTACCTCTACTGTTTGGCAGCATGAGCAGTTTTATTTATGCAACTAATTGCATGATATAAATGATGTTTTCTGTGCAACTTGTCTATATAAAAGATGTAGATAATTTATTAACATATCTTGCGGTAAATTTGCATATCATTTGGCTAAGTGGTTTATGAGTTACAGTAGTATGAAGTTCATCCTTGAAATGCTTGTTCTCTGTAAGTTCCTGGACCAGATTATATGGTCATGCATGTTTGACTTGGTTAACTTGTTAATCATGCTAATATGATTAAAGATGAATTGTAGATAATTTGATAATCTTTCCAGAATGCCCTATTGCATAGTTTTTAGAGTTGTGTAACTCCAGTTATGATTTATTTACTGAGTTGTTGCATGCATGTCCAGAATTGCTGAAATACATGAATGCTTGATTGCTTTAGTTTGTGTGATCTAAGTATGATTCATGTCTTTAATGGTGATTAAGTAATACACTTGTAACCTTGTTAAACATATGTCATGCTTGATATGTTTGCTCTCTATAGTTAGTTGTGTGATATTAGTTAAACAACTTAGATGCATGTGTCTTGCATACTTTTCTGTGATGCATCTTGTGTTGCTATTCTGCATATTTATGCACTTGCATCTTGCATCCCATCTAGGTGCGCTAGATGAATCACGTGAAGGTCTTGGTGTGGGAACAAACCCGAAGACGGTGTTGGGTGGACCCATCCCGAAGGTGGAAGTGCTAAACAAGTGTTGTGACCTTAGATGTCACCAAGACGGAGCAACTAACTGAACTGACTCCGTGTTGGTCCCAGGCAAGCCCCGGAGCATTATAAGTCTCCCACTACTTTTGAATGCAATTGAGAATATATGTTATATATGTATTGTTGCATTAAGTATAGGAGTTGGGTGAAACCCTTGCTGCATATATCACTCCTTGTCCAGCAAATATACCTATAACCCTATGTAGATTCAAGATCGAATCTAAATGCTTAGTCATGCTTAGACCGGTAGAAGCCAGGTGATGTCCTGTCACCTGAGCGAGATAGGTGGATACCTAAAAAGGTTGGCTATATATGCTATCATGGAAATAACCAAGTGATAAGGATGAATAATTGGAGACCGGGCGGGACGATGATAGAGAAGTAACAGGACATGGAGGTCTTAGGTGCCTATCTATCCCCACCTGTGTCGATTAAGGACCGATCGTTGACGGCCCTCTTGTCATGTTGAACGCATGCCCCACACTTAGCTGGAAGGATAAGTCGTTCCAACCGCGAAGCCTGAGCACTATCCGGGCCGTGAATCGGCCCGATGTACGCGCTGTATTGGTGATGGTTGAGGAGAACGACGAGGGCACGGCGCGCAACCTTGGTATACCTTGGATACCTCGGTTGCTGGAACGGTCCTCGGGTACGGGCGGTGCCTGTCGAACCCGCGAATTGGTCCTAGATAGTGCAATACGGTGATCTGTAGCTCACTTGAGCAGTGAGTGTGGTTTGTGTGGGGAATAAACTTTCCAGCTGGTTAGAAATCGATTCGAATCGCCATCGCTCCTAGACAGTGAGCACTTGACTTGAGCTTCGTCATCGTAGTAATGTTTATGTAACACTTGGATGGTTATGGTATGATGATGTTGGAAATGCCACATCATATATGGGTACTATGGTTGTATCTTAATCAAGTGATTGCTCTAGTACAGGTGCTAATATAGATGACAGGTAATGATTATTAACTTGAGCTAAATACCTGAAAAGTTACTTACCTGTAACCTATGCTTTTTATGCAAAAAGTGTTGTGAAGCTAGCGCCACCAATAAAGCCTTGCATACTCCTTGGTGTCATATTATTTCTGGTTTATGACGGGTAAGTCTAGCTGAGTACCTTCTCGTACTTAGGGTTTATTCCCACTTCTTGCAGGTTGTGATATGTCATGGCTACTGCAAGAGTTGGATGACTCCTACCATATTAGAGGAGTAAGATCATGGGCATGATCCTTCTTAGTTACCTCATCTATGTTGCTTTTGTTGGAGTTGACCTAGATACTAGCATGTATTTGAAATGAGGGCAATATTAGTTTCAAATTACTTTGCTTTCGCTACTTTTCAACTCAAGTTGTATTAACTCTATTGAATCCGATGTATGTCAAACTACTTGTGAAATGGATGTAACATGTGACTTGTTATGTTGAATCACTATGATCTTGGCTTGTAAGATGGTTGGTTTGAAATCCCTCGTGATTTCACGGACTACCGGGTTTATGAGAGTTCGATTACGTTAAAGCAACCGCTTTGGCGGGAGTTTTTCGTAGTTGATCTCTTGTAAATTGGGCGGTTCTGTTACAGAGATAGTATTAGTTTCAGTGCAAGATAGTTGCATGGTTTGTGCCCAGTGCACTATAGGCTCAGAAATCGTTGTGGAAGTTCCCGATGGTACTCCTAGGCGAAGAGGCTCATGTGAAAGCTCGGTTCGGTCTGTTTGGAGATAGTGCTAATCTTGATGCAAGACAGGTGTACGGTTTGCATGGAACGTACCATATTCTTAGAAATCAATTTGGACGCACCCGATAGAACTCCTAGATCATGTGTGTCATATTGAATCTTGCTTCCATCTATTTGGAGACAGTGTTAGTTTAGGTGCAAGATTGGTGCATGGTTTGCGCATAATGCACCATAGGCTCAGAAACCATTATGGAAGCACCCGATGATAATCCTAGGTGAAGAGGCTCAAGTGGAAGGTCGGTTCGATATGTTTGGAGATACTGTTAATCTTGATGCAAGATAGGTGCACAAATTGCATCGAACGTACCATATGCTTCAAAATATATTTGGAAGCACCCAATAGAACTCCTAGATGACGTGTGTCATATAGAATCTCATGGTCTCTTTGGAGATAGTGTTAGTTTTGGTGCAAGATAGATACACGATTTGTGCCTAATGCACCATAGGCTAAGAAACTATTTTGGACACACGCGATGGTACTCCTTGGTGAAGAGGCTCATGTGGAATCTTGGTTCTATCTATATGGAGATAGTTCTAATCTTGATGCAAGATAGGTGCACGGTTTGCATGGAACATACCATATGCTCAGAAATCAATTTGGACACACCCGATGGAATTGTAGATGCACCCGATGGAACTACTAGATGAAGTATATCATATGGAATCTCACTTCAGTCCAGTTGGAGATAGTATTAGTTTCGGTGCAAGATAGGTGCATGGTTTGTGCCTAGTGCACCATAGGCTCAGAAATCGTTGTGGAAGTTCCCGATGGTACTCCTAGGTGAAGAGGCACAAGTGAAAGCTCGGTTCGGTCTGTTTGGAGATAGTGCTAATCTTGATGCAAGATAGGTGTACGGTTTCCATGGAACATACCATATTCTCGGAAATCAATTTGGACGCATCCGATAGAACTCCTAGATCATGTGTGTCATATGATATCTTGCTTCAATCTGTTTGGAGACAGTGTTAGTTTAGGTGCAAGATTGATGAATGGTTTGCGCATAATGCACCATAGGCTCGGAAACAATTATGGAAGCACCCCATAATACTCCTAGGTGAAGAGGCTCAAGTGGAAGGTCGGTTCGATCTGTTTGGAGATAGTGCTAATCTTGATGCAAGATAGGTGCACGGTTTGCATGGAACATAGCATATGCTAAGAAATCCATTTGGACGCAACCCAATAGAACTCCTAGATGACATGTGTCATATGGAATCTTGCTTTGGTCTGTTTGGAGACAGAGTTAGTTTTGGTGCAAGATAGGTACACCGTTTGCGCCTAAAGCATCATAGGCTAAGAAACCATTTTGGATGCACCCGATGATACTCCTGGGTAAAGGGGCTCAAGTGGAAGCTCAGTTTGCTTTGTTTGGAGATAGTGCTAATCTTGATGCAAGATAGGTGCACAAATTGCATCGAACATACCACATGCTTAGAAATATATTTGGAAGCACCAAATAGAACTCCTAGATGATGTGTGTCATATAGAATCTCACTTCGGTCTCTTTAGAGAGAGTGTTAGTTTCGGTGCAAAATAGGTATACGGTTTGTGCCTAATGCACCATAGGCTAAGAAACTATTTTGGACGCACGCGATGGTACTCCTTGTGGAAGAGGCTCTTGTGGAATCTTGGTTCTGTCTGCTTGGAGATAGTTCTAATCTTGATGCAAGATAGGTGCGCGGTTTGCATGGAACATACCATATGCTCAAAAATCAATTTGGACACACCCGATGGTACTGTAAATGCACCCGATGGAACTACTAGATGAAGTGTATCATATGGAATCTCGCTTCGGTCCAGTTGGCGGTAGTACTAGTTTTGTCGACGAAAGCTAGTCGGCAGTCTACCTTGGGGTATACCCACGGTAGTAGTTTATCGGTAGACGGTGCGCAAACTACGAACTCGATGGTGACGCAAGACACGGACAAGCTTTTTATCCAGGTTCGGCCGCTGAGTTGGCGTAATACCTACGTCCTGCGTCTGGTTGTATTGATTTGTGTTGAGAGAATATGATCTGATGTGTCCTCTAGGGGACCCCTGCCCCTCCTTATATATCCTGAAGGGACAGAGTTACAAGCAAAGTATCCTATTTGGTACAAAATCTTGTAGCCTTGCGGTGCACGCCGACCAGTCGTGCGCCGCACGTCTTCATCTTGTGGGCCGAGCCACCTCTGATGGTGCGGCCCATATAGGCCCATGAGGGTATAGGGGTTTATACCCCCACAGCTAGTCCCCGAGCACCATGTATTATGATGTAACACGCCGTCTTGAGCTTCTTCGATCAGTGAGGCTTGACGTCTTCAGGAAAGTTGCCCGAACAGTTGCAACGGTATTTTGACCAACTCAAAAGACAGTTGATCAACATTGACATCGAAGAAGCAGGTTGTTCGAAGAATGCATGGTGCTCTAAATTAAAAAAGATTTCTTTCCTGGTGAAGTGTGCCCACTTTACTTTTTTGTAAGGTATTATTCTCAAAAAAGCAAGCATATTCACCGCAAGGTGAAGTGTGCCCACTTAGTCTCCGAGCCTGGTAGTAGGTGACGTAGGCACGTGGTGCCAGGGTCAAAATAAAAGTCCTCAAAGAAATTCTGCAACTGAGATGCATCGCTAGATGCATCGTACCGATGTAGTCCCCGAGCTTGCTGGAAGGCGAAGTATGAGCCTTGTAGCAAGGTCTAAAAAATTGAATTTACCAGTCCCCGAGCATATCATGCTCGTCTGCAATTGAATAGACTAATCGACCAGTCTCCGAGCATATAACGCTCGGTGGTCGGTACAGTCCCCGAATTCTCAAATTGGTGGGCTGGTCGACCAGTCCCCGAGCGTATAGTGCTCGGTGGTCGGTGCAGTCCCCAAGTTCTTAAATTGGTGAGCTGGTCGACCAGTCCCCGAGCGTATAGTGCTCGGTGGTCGGCACAGTCCCCAAGTTCTTAAATTGGTGAGCTGGTCGACCAGTCCCCGAGCGTATAGTGCTCGGTGGTCGGCACAGTCCCCGAGCACGGCGTAGGGACCGGTGGACAAGTCCCCGAGCGTGGTTGGGAACGTAAACGTGCTCGGTGGTCGGCACAGTCTTCGAGCACAGCATAGAGAGTAGTCGACAAGTCCCCGAGCGTGGTTGGGAACGTAAACGTGCTCGGTGGTCGGAGCAGTCCCCGGGCACAGCGTAGGGAATAGTCGACGAGTCCCCGAGCGTAGCTTGTCGACTGGGCCAAACCCCTGAAAAATAAATATAAAGAATAGGTAGTACATGATGTATAAATAAACTTTAGATAAAAATCAGTACTGAGATAAGTTTTAGATTTTTTGTTATAAAATTAGCACAAGTAGTTAATTCATCCTAGAGCTTGTACCAGCTCTGGTCTAGCCAACAATCAGCATGAGGTGCGGAACCTAGACACGCGTGGGATTGTCAGCCTCGCCAGAGAGCTACTGCCGACCACCCGGAACGCAGAGGGCGGATCTCGTGCACGTGTAGGGAGGAGTCGGAGACAGTACCGGCTCTGGAAAGCTCGTGTAGGAGAAAAAACTAGTGTGGCTAAATAAAAAGTTTTTTTTTGAATGATAATAAAAAATATTATGCCAAAAATAAATAAGATATTAGAAGTGTACTTATCTTTGGATGAAAGTCTAGTCGGTGACGACAAAATTGTCCGGCCCTCGAGCTTTTCGACTTGTCATGACGGTGGTCGCTGTTGTCGTAGCGTCGTTCTTCGCGGCGATTATTATTGCGACTGGTGGTCAGAGCAAGTAGGCCACACAACTTGGTCGATAGCCTGAGCAGGTCGGTGTCGTCGATCTGCCTCCCTTTGTAGCAGAGAAGCGGGTGACGCGTTGTCGGCGTGGTCGGAGACGTTGCTGGAGTAGTTGGAGTCGTAGCCAGCATGGTTGAAGCCGCCGCCGACGTCGATGAAGAAGTGATTGGCGCAGATCGGATCTACACCTCCTCCGTGGTCGTGGCGGTGAAGCTGTTGAAGCTGACGGTGAACGTGAAGTCGCCCGCCATGGCCACGAAGTCGGGGATAATGACCATCTCGTTCGTCGGAAAAGTTGCACGCACACCCCCTACCTGGCGCGCCACTGTCGACGAAAGCTAGTCGGCAGTCTACCTTGGGGTATACCCACGGTAGTAGTTTATCGGTAGACGGTGCGCAAACTACGAACTCGATGGTGACGCAAGACACGGACAAGCTTTTTATCCAGGTTCGGCCGCCGAGTTGGCGTAATACCTACGTCCTGCGTCTGGTTGTATTGATTTGTGTTGAGAGAATATGATCTGATGTGTCCTCTAGGGGACCCCTGCCCCTCCTTATATATCCTGAAGGGACAGAGTTACAAGCAAAGTATCCTATTTGGTACAAAATCTTGTAGCCTTGCGGTGCACGCCGACCAGTCGTGCGCCGCACGTCTTCATCTTGTGGGCCGAGCCACCTCTGATGGTGCGGCCCATATAGGCCCATGAGGGTATAGGGGTTTATACCCCCACAAGTTTCGGTGGAAGATAGTTGCATGGTTTGTGCCTAGTGCAGCATAGGCTCAAAAATCGTTGTGGAAGTTCCTGATGGTACTCTTAGGTGAAGAGGCTCAAGTGGAAGCTCGGTTCGGTCTGTTTGGAGATAGTGCTAATTTTGATGAAAGATAGGTGTACGGTTTGCATGGAACGTACTATATTCTCAGAAATCAATTTGGACGCACCCGATAGAACTCCTAGACCATGTGTGTCATATGGAATCTCGCTTCATTATGTTTGGAGACAGTGTCAGTTTAGGTGCAAGATTGGTGCATGGTTTGCGCATAATGCACCATAGGCTCAGAAACCATTATGGAAGCAACTGATGATAATCCTAGGTGAAAAGGCTCAAGTGGAATGTCGGTTCGATCTGTTTGGAGATAGTGCTAATCTTTATGCAAGATAGGTGCACGGTTTGCATGGAACATACCATATGCTAAGAAATCCATTTGGACGCACCCCAATAGAACTCCTAGATGACATGTGTCATATGGAATCTCGCTTTGGTCTGTTTGAAGACAGAGTTAGTTTTGGTACAAGATAGGTACACAGTTTGCGCCTAATGCATCATAGGCTAAGAAACCATTTTGGATGCACCCGATGATACTCCAGGGTCAAGGGGCTCAAGTGGAAGCTCAGTTTGCTTTGTTTGGAGATAGTGCTAATCTTGATGCAAGATAGCTGCACGAATTGCATGGAACGTACCATATGCTTAGAAATATATTTGGATGCACCCAATAGAACTCCTAGATGACGTGTGTCATATAGAATCTCACTTCGGTGTCTTTGGACAAGTGTTAGTTTTGGTGCATGATAGGTACACGTTTTGTGCCTAATGCACCATAGGCTAAGAAACTATTTTGGACGCACACAATGGTACTCCTTAGTGAAGAGGCTCAAGTGGAATCTTGGTTCTAACTATTTGGAGATAGTTCTAATCTTGATGCAAGATAGGTGCACGGTTTGCATGGAACATACCATATGCTCAGAAATCAATTTGGACAAACCCGATGGAACTGTAGATACACCCGATGTAACTACTAGATGAAGTGTATCATATGGAATCTCGCTTTGGTCCAGTTGGAGATAGTATTAGTTTCGGTGCAAGATAGTTGCATGGTTTGTGCCCAGTGCACCATAGGCTCAGAAATCGTTGTGGAAGTTCCCGATGGTACACCTAGGTAAGCCTGGGCTTTCGGGTTACCCGATTTTTTCGGGTCGGGTAATTCGGGTAATTCAAAATTCGGGTAATGAAAATTGTTACCCGATATTATTCCCGAAAAAACACTACCCGCAATTTCGGGTACCCGATAATTCGAGTTCGGGTTCGGGTATTCCCGATTTACCTGCATTTTCAAAAAACAACACACTATACAAAATTTCAATAGCAATTTATATATGATTTCAGCAGCAATTTGTATAGAATTTGAATAGCAATTTGTAGAGAATAATATATTACTATCACTTGTTCAAACAAAGAGAATTATGTTCTAATAAATTGATAAGTTCTAATATTTAACTAACAACACATGATAGATACAAAGATATAGACAAATATTTGGGTAATTCGGGTACCGGGGATTATTACCTGAATTACCCAAACTAATTTTGGGTAATCAAAACCGCTATACGAAAACCCAAACTAATTTCGGGTAATCAAAACCGCTATACGAATTTAGGATCGGGTACCTCGGGTTCGGGTAATTCGGGTTCGGATTCGGGTACGGGTAATGGGTATCGGGTAATTTGCCCAGGCTTTTCCATTGGGTGCATCTACATTTCCATCGGGTGTGTCCAAATTGATTTCTGAGCATATGATATGTTCCATGCAAACCGTGCACCTAGGAGTACCATCGTGTGCGTCCAAAATAGTTTCTTAGAGCAACTCCAACCCAAGTCCCTAAATTAAGCCCTTAAATTTTTATTTACATGCTATGATAAAAAAAAGTAGGAGCTCAAATTAAGACTCAACTCCAACCCACCTCCTAAACAAGTAAGATAGGGGGTTCTAGATGTGAGGGGTTGAAACTATAATTTAGGAGGGCATGGAAAATGGGAGCCCAAGTAGGTGGGTTGGAGTTGATTTTTTTGAATCAAGTCCCTAGATTTAGAATAAGGACTTGTTTAGGAGGTGGGTTGGAGTTGCTCTTAGCCTATGGTGCATTAGGCACAAAACGTGTACCTATCATGCACCAAACTAACACTATCTCCAAAGAGATCGAAGTGAGATTCTATATGACACGTCATCTAGGATTTCTATTGGGTGCTTCCAAATATATTTCTAAGCACATGGTACGTTCGATGCAATTCGTGCAAATATCTTGCATCAAGATTAGCACTATCTCCAAATAAAGCAAATTGAGCTTCCATCTAAGCCCCTTTACCCAGGAGTATCATCGGGTGCATCCAAAATGGTTTCTTAGCCTATGATGCATTAAGCGCAAACTGTGTACCTATCTTGCACCAAAACTAACTCCGTCTCCAACAGACCAAAGCAAGATTCCATATGACACATGTCATCTAGGAGTTCTATTGGGGTGCGTCCAAATGGATTTCTTAGCATATGGTATGTTCCATGCAAACCGTGCACCTATCTTGCATCAAGATTAGCACTACCTCCAAACAGATCGAACCGACCTTCCACTTGAGCCTCTTCACCTAGGATTATCATCGGGTGCTTCGGTAATGGTTTCTGAGCCTATGGTGCATTATGCGCAAACCATGCACCAATCTTGCACCTAAACTAACACTGTCTACAAACATAATGAAGCGAGATTCCATATGACACACATGATCTAGCAGTTCTATCGGGTGCGTCCAAATTGATTTCTGAGAATATAGTACGTTCCATGCAAACTGTACACCTATCTTTCATCAAGATTAGCACTATCTCCAAACAGACCGAACCGAGCTTTCACTTGAGCCTCTTCACCTAGGAGTACCATCGGGAACTTCCACAACGATTTTCTGAGCCTATGGTGCACTGGGCACAAACCATGCAACTATCTTGCACCGAAACAAATACTATCTCCAACTAGACCGAAGCGAGATTCCATATGATACACTTCATCTAGTAGTTCCATCGGGTGCATCTACAGTTCCATCGGGTGTGTCCAAATTGATTTCTGAGCATATGGTATGTTCCATGCAAACCGTACACCTATCTTGCATCAAGATTAGAACTATCTCCAAACAGATAGAACCAAGATTCCACATGAGCCTCTTCACCAAGGAGTACCATTGCTTGCGTCCAAAATAGTTTCTTAGCCTATGGTGCATTAGGCACAAAATGCATACCTATCTTGCACCGAAACTAACACTATCTCCAAAGAGACCGAAGTGAAATTCTATATGACACACGTCATCTAGGAGTTCTATTGGGTGCTTCCAAATATATTTTGAAGCATATGGTACGTTCGATGCAATTCGTGCACCTATCTTGCATCAAGATTAGCACTATCTCCAAACAAAGCAAACTGAGCTTCCACTTGAGCCCCTTTACCCAGGAGTATCACCGGGTGCATCCAAAATGGTTTCTTAGCCTATGATGCATTAGGCGCAAACTGTGTACCTATCTTGCACCAAAACTAACTCTGTCTCCAAACAGACCAAAGCGAGATTCTATATGACACATGTCATCTAGGAGTTCTAGTTTGGTACGTCCAAATGGATTAATTGGCATATGGTATGTTCCATGCAAACCGTGCACCTATCTTGCATCAAGATTAGCACTATCTCCAAACAGATCGAACAGACCTTCCACTTGAGCCTCTTCACCTAGGAGTACCATCGGGAACCTCCACAACGATTTCTGAGCCTATGGTGCACTGGGCACAAACCATGCAACTATCTTGCACCGAAACTAATACTATCTCCAACTGGACCGAAGCGAGATTCCATATGATACACTTCATCTAGTAGTTCCATTGGGTGCATCTACACTTCCATCGGGTGTGTCCAAATTGATTTCTGAGGATATGGTATGTTCCATGCAAACCGTGCACCTATCTTGCATCAAGATTAGAACTATCTCCAAACAGATAGAACCAAGATTCCACATGAGCCTCTTCACCAAGGAGTACCATCGCGTGCATCCAAAATAGTTTCTTAGCCTATGGTGCATTAGGCACAAACCGTGTACCTATCTTGCACCGAAACTAACACTATCTCCAAAGAGACCGAAGTGAGATTCTATATGACACACGTCATCTAGGAGTTCTATTGGGTGCTTCCAAATATATTTTGAAGCATATGGTACGTTCGATGCAATTCGTGCACCTATCTTGCATCAAGATTAGCACTATCTCCAAACAAAGCAAATTGAGCTTCCACTTGAGCCCCTTTACCCAGGAGTATCATCGTGTGCATCCAAAATGGTTTCTTAGCCTATGAAGCATTAGGCGCAAGCTGTGTACCTATCTTGCACCAAAACTAACTCTGTCTCCAAACACACCGAAGCGAGATTCCATATGACACATGTCATCTAGGAGTTCTATTGGGGTGCGTCTAAATGGATTTCTTAGCATATGGTATGTTGCAAACCGTGCACCTATCTTGCATCAAGATTAGCACTATCTCCAAACAGATCGAACCGACCTTTCACTTGAGCCTCTTCACCTAGGATTATCATCGGGTGCTTCGATAATGGTTTGTGAGCCTACGGTGATTTATGCGCAAACCATGCAACAATCTTGCACCTAAACTAACACTGTCTACAAACATAATGAAGCGAGATTCCGTATGACACACATGATCTAGGAGTTCTATCGGGTGCGTCCAAATTGATTTCCGAGAATATAGTACGTTCCATGCAAACCGTACACCTATCTTTCATCAAGATTAGCACTATCTCCAAACAGACCGAACCGAGCTTTCACTTGAGCCTCTTCACCTAGGAGTACCATCGGGAACTTCCACAACGATTTCTGAGCCTATGGTGCACTGGGCACAAACCATGCAACTATCTTGCACCGAAACAAATACTATCTCCAACTAGAGGGAAGCGAGATTCAATGTGATACACTTCATCTAGTAGTTCCATCGGGTGCATCTACAGTTCCATCGGGTTTGTCCAAATTGATTTCTGAGCATATGGTATGTTCCATGCAAACAGTGAACCTATCTTGCATCAAGATTAGAACTATCTCCAAATAGACAGAATCAAGATTCCACTTGAGCCTCTTCACCAAGGAGTACCATCGCGTGCGTCCAAAATAGTTTCTTAGCCTATGGTGCATTAGGCACAAACCGTGTACCTATCTTGCACCGAAACTAACACTATCTCCAAAGAGGCCGGAGTGAGATTCTATATGACATACGTCATCTAGGAGTTCTATTGGGTGCTTCCAAATATATTTCTAAGCATATGGTATGTTCCATGCAATTCGTGCACTTATCTTGTATCAAGATTAGCACTATCTGCAAACAAAAGCAAACTGAGCTTCCACTTGAGCCCCTTTACCCATGAGTATCATCGGGTGCATCCAAAATGGTTTCTTAGCCTATGATGTATTAGGCGCAAATTGTGTACCTATCTCGCACCAAAACTAACTTTGTCTCCAAACAGACCAAAGCGAAATTCCATATGACACATGTCATCTAGGGGTTCTATTGGGGTGTGTCCAAATAGATTTCTTAGCATATGGTATGTTCCATGCAAACCGTGCACCTATCTTGCATCAAGATTGGCACTATCTCCAAACAGATTGAACTGACCTTCCACTTGAGCCTCTTCACCTAGGATTATCATCGGGTGCTTCCATAATGGTTTCTGAGCCTATGGTGCATTATGCACAAACCATGCACCAATCTTGCACCTAAACTAACACTGTCTCCAAACAGATTGAAGCGAGATTCCATATGACACACATGATCTAGGAGTTCTATCGGGTTCGTTCAAATTGATTTTTGAGAGTATGGTACATTCCATGCAAACCGTACACCTATATTTCATCAAGAATAGCACTATCTCCAAACAGACCGAACCGAGCTTTCACTCTAGCCTCTTCACCTAGGAGTACCATCGGGAACTTCCACAACAATATCTAAGCCTATGGTGCACTGGGCACAAACCATGCAACTATCTTGCACCGAAACTAATACTATCTCCAACTGGACTGAAGTGAGATTCCATATCATACACTTCGTCTAGTAGTTCCATTGGGTGCATCTACAGTTCCATCGGGTTTGTCCAAATTGATTTCTGAGCATATGGTATGTTCCATGCAAACTGTGCACCTATCTTGCGTCAAGATTAGAACTATCTCCAAACAGACATGATGAGGACATCAACACTAGCGATACATCCTCTCCTACATCCTCTCCGACACAACCTATAGCTGGTCCTACATCTCCGACACAACCTATAGCTGGTCCTACATCCTCTCCGACACAACCTATAGCTGGTCCTCTTACTCGTGCTCGTGCCCGTCAACTCAACCTTCAAGTAAGTTCAGTTTTAAACTCTTGTCAATCATATGTAGACAATGGAGACACGTGCACTTTCGTGTTGCTCAGGAATAATGGACAAGATCAGCAAGGGAAGGTTCAACTGCATTCAGAATTTGAGGCAACACCAACTTCAAGGGCTGATTGCATATGGGAAGAGTGATAAGTTAACAAAGGTGATTGGAGATCAGGTCCAAGCCTCCATAACATCCTCTATCAAGTTACCACGTCGCTTCTAAAGCAAGGAAACAAAGAGTCCAAACCCAACACGTTTTGGGAGTTGGATTCGGACTGGAAAATAACTCTAACTTGTATGGATCACCACGGCGTCATATGGACTCCAACTGGGATGTTCCTATACTTGTTGGAAAGCTCATGAAGTCTACTTTCCAATGGGTCCAACCACATATCTATGCAGCTTATGAGTCGGGCGCAGTCCTTGTTTTCGTGCCGACACCTTTTTCTGTTTTGGTGCTGCGTCACCCTATTTTGGACCAATGGCCCATGTATCAAGTTGAGTCCATTAGGGACGCGTCCTAGGGTTGGAGGATGACTCTAGCACCCCTTTGGTCGTCCTCCCCTCTATTTATTTACATCTAGAGCCGCCATGAGCAACTAGGTTTTGATTAGATAAAGTTTAGCCTTCGCTACTTGCTTGTAAACGCGCGTGCTGATCCAGCCGCCCGTCTTCTTGTTTTCAAAACCCCACTTCATTAGAGATTGAGTTTGAAACCTTCATTTACATCTAGTAATTTAGTACTTGTTCTACTTGTTCTTGCTGGTTCTTCGATTGCTTGCAGGACGAGTGCCCTAGTGGCCGGGTGTTGCGCTCCACAAGATCGTGACAGCCATTAGAGGCGGTGTATCGGTTGCTAAGGCGCGGTCTTGAGGGCTGTAGTCGGGCCGTGAACGTCATCTCCATTCACTAATCGAGTTATCCAGCACCTCTCATCGAAAGATCAGGCGAAAACCCTAGTGGGTTCACATCAGTTGGTAATCAGAGCAAGGTTTATCGGTGAGAGATTTCCAATTCTTCGTGTTTGTTTTTCCTATAGTCCAAAAAAAGCAAAAAATATAGCAGATTTGTTTTCCATAATCCTATAAATCCTTTGGGCCATGGCTAGTACCGTTTTAGTTAGGGCTTGTTGAATTTGCGTTGCTTCGGTTTGTGTCGAGTTGCTGGTCTTAGTGTCTAGTCCTTTAGAGTTTCGAGTTCTTGTCACCATCTATACACAGCCGAGTATTACCATATCTTCTCTCTGTCGAATCTGTTGCAAAGTCCGAATTGAACTGTGGTCTTGGTCTGGATCGAGTAGAGTTCCAATCTAAGTTCAAAAAGAAAGATAACTCCATACTTGTTCGGTCTTACTCTAGAGAGAGAGCGAGTGTGTGTGTGTGTGTGTAGCGAATTAGTGTGTGTAGCGAATTGCTCTTTTGTATTCTTTTGTTCATATAATCAGTTTTTGAGGTTGCCCAAAAAAAAGAAAAAAAAAGAAAAGAGAAAAGATTCAAAAGAAAAAAAGGGGCTGTTTTTCATATTGATTTTTGGTTTGTTCCACCTTGTTTTCGGGGGTGTGCTGTGGTTTTCCTTTGTGTCCAGGCTCGCGTGTCTAGCACGGTCTAGCCTAGGACCAGCACAGTACCATCGTTGAATGCTTATTCAGCTCGCTTTTATAACTAACGTGGTGCTAGTTCGTTCCTTGTTTCAGCCCACCTATAGCTCCACATACTCTACAGCTTGACAGGTCTGGTGCTGCAGCACCGATACACTTCGTCCATTGCTGTACACTTGTTGGCAGACGACCCCTCCTGTCAAGCAAGGTAAGAATTGGTAAGAACTTGTGTTACAGGTTGAGTGTGAGCGACTTGCTGTAGCTACATCCTAGTAGTTGTAGGGCTTTTATTTCTTCACTTGCCTTTTTGTTGTCTTTGTCTTTGAACCATGCCAGGGGCAGATGATGGTAACGAAACACCACATACACCTCGCACTAAGGGCATCATACAACATTTTGAAAGGAAAGTGAAGCTGCACACAGAGGGACTTGATAACGACTTGCAGGTGACAAATGAAAAGCTGGGGCGGTTGGAGGCTACGCAGATTGCCACAAACAACAAGCTCACAAGTTTGGAGGAATCCGTTGCAAGTGTGGACAAAAGCCTTGCTGCTCTCCTAAGGCGATTTGATGATTTCCACACCGAAGATAAAGAGAAGCATAAAGAAGAAAAGGAGGGAGATCGAGAGCACGGTAGTCATGAAGATGACTACACTGGTGATACTGAACATGATGATCAAGACACTCGTGATCGACGTCGCCTTCGTCACAACCGTAGAGGTATGGGTGGCAACCGCCGACGCGAGGTACACAATAATGATGATGCTTTCAGTAAGATTAAATTTAAGATACCTCCTTTTGATGGTAAATATGACCCTGATGCTTACATCACTTGGGAGATTGCTGTTGATCAAAAGTTTGCATGTCATGAATTTCCTGAGACTACACGTGTTAGGGCTGCTACTAGTGAGTTTATAGATTTTGCTTCTGTTTGGTGGATAGAATATGGAAAGAAAAATCCTAATAACTTACCTAGAACTTGGGATGCACTGAAAAGGGCCATGAGAGCTAGATTTGTTCCATCTTACTATGCACGTGATATGATAAATAAGTTGCAGCAATTAAGACAAGGTGCTAAAAGTGTAGAAGAATATTATCAGGAATTACAAACGGGTATGTTGCGTTGTAACCTAGAGGAGGATGAGGAACCGGCTATGGCTAGATTTTTGGGTGGGTTAAATCGGGAAATTCAGGACATCCTCGCTTACAAAGAATACAATAATGTAACCCGTTTGTTTCATCTTGCTTGTAAAGCTGAAAGGGAAGTGCAGGGACGACGTGCTAGCGCAAGGAGTAATATTTCTGCAAGGAAGGCTAATTCATGGCAGCAACGCATGGCTTCAACTCCATCTACACGTATTTCTACTCCATCATCTAGTGACAAGACTCAAGCTGCCCCCACCAATTCAGTTGTGAAGACGACGCAAAAGCCTGCTGCGAGTACTTCATCCATGGCATCGACGGGTAGAACAAGCAACATACAATGTCACCGGTGCAAGGGATATGGGCACATGATGCGTGACTGTCCAAACAAGCGAGTTATGATTGTCAGGGATGATGGTGAGTACTCATCTGCTAGTGATTTTGATGAGGATACGCTTGCACTGCTTGCGACTGACCATGCAGGTAATGAAGATCAAATAGAAGAACATATTAATGCAGGTGAAGCGGACCACTATGAGAGCTTGATCGTGCAGCGAGTGCTTAGTGCGCAAATGGAGATGGCGGAGCAAAATCAGCGACACATTTTATTCCAAACAAAGTGTGTCATCAAAGAGCGTTCTTGTCGCATGATCATTGATGGAGGTAGCTGCAACAACTTGGCAAGCAGCGATATGGTGCAGAAGCTTGCCCTCAACACCAAACCACACCCACATCCCTACTACATCCAATGGCTGAACAACAGTGGTAAGGCAAAGGTAACTAGATTTGTGAGAATTAATTTTTCCATCGGATCCTACAAAGATATTGTTGAATGTGATGTTGTGCCTATGCAAGCTTGTAACATTCTGCTAGGTAGACCTTGGCAATTTGATAGAGATTCTATGCATCATGGTAGATCAAATCAGTATTCTTTTCTATACCATGATCGCAAAATTGTGTTGCAACCTATGTCCCCTGAAACTATTATGCAAACTGATGTTGCTAGAGCTACTAAAGCAAAGAGTGAGAGCAATAAAAATGATAAATCTGTAATTGGTAACAAAGATGAGATAAAACTGAAAGGACGTTGTATGATAGCTACCAAATCAGATATTAATGAGTTCAATGCATCCACTTCTGTTGCTTATGCTTTGATATGCAAGGATGCTTTGATTTCAATTGAGGATATGCAATGTTCTTTGCCCCCTGCTGTTGCTAACGTTTTGCAGGAGTATTCTGATGTGTTTCCAAGTGAGGTACCAGCGGGGCTGCCTCCACTACGCGGGATTGAGCACCAAATTGATCTTATTCCTGGAGCAGTTTTGCCAAATCGTGCACCATACAGGACAAACCCGGAGGAAACAAAGGAAATTCAGCGACAAGTGCAAGAACTACTAGACAAAGGTTATGTCCGAGAATCTCTTAGTCCTTGTGTTGTTCCAGTAATTTTAGTGCCTAAGAAAGATGGAACATGGCGTATGTGTGTTGATTGTAGAGCTATTAATAATATCACCATTCGATATCGACACCCTATTCCACGATTAGATGATATGCTAGATGAACTGAGTGGTGCTGTTGTGTTTTCAAAAGTTGATTTACGTAGTGGGTACCACCAGATTCGTATGAAATTGGGAGATAAAGGTAGAAAGCAATTGATTCTGGAACCTGGGGATTTGGTTTGGTTGCATTTGCGAAAAGATAGATTTCCAGAACTGAGAAAATCCAAATTGATGCCTAGAGCTGATGGTCCTTTTAAAGTGCTGCAACGAATTAATGAGAATGCATATAAGCTTGATCTTCCTGCAGATTTTGGGGTTAGTCCCACATTAAACATTGCAGGTTTGAAGCCTTATTTGGGTGAGGAAGATGAGCTTGAGTCGAGGACGACTCAAATGCAAGAAAGGGAGGATGATGACGACATCAACACCAGCGATACATCCTCTCCTACATCCTCTCCGACACAACCTATAGCTGGTCCTACATCTCCGACACAACCTATAGCTGGTCCTACATCCTCTCCGACACAACCTATAGCTGGTCCTCTTACTCGTGCTCGTGCCCGTCAACTCAACCTTCAAGTAAGTTCAGTTTTAAACTCTTGTCAATCATATTTAGACAATGGAGACACGTGCACTTTCGTGTTGCTCAGGAATAATGGACAAGATCAGCAAGGGAAGGTTCAACTGCATTTAGAATTTGAGGCAACACCAACTTCAAGGGCTGATTGCATATGGGAAGAGTGATAAGTTAACAAAGGTGATTGGAGATCAGGTCCAAGCCTCCATAACATCCTCTATCAAGTTACCACGTCGCTTCTAAAGCAAGGAAACAAAGAGTCCAAACCCAACACGTTTTGGGAGTTGGATTCGGACTGGAAAATAACTCTAACTTGTATGGATCACCACGGCGTCATATGGACTCCAACTGGGACGTTCCTATACTTGTTGGAAAGCTCATGAAGTCTACTTTCCAATGGGTCCAACCACATATCTATGCAGCGTATGAGTCGGGCGCAGTCCTTGTTTTCGTGCCGACACCTTTTTCTGTTTTGGTGCTGCGTCACCCTATTTTGGACCAATGGCCCATGTATCAAGTTGAGTCCATTAGGGATGCGTCCTAGGGTTGGAGGATGACTCTAGCACCCCTTTGGTCATCCGCCCCTCTATTTATTTACTTGCTTGTAAACACGCGTGCTGATCCAGCCGCCCGTCTTCTTGTTTTCGAAACCCCACTTCATTAGATATTGAGTTTGAAACCTTCATTTACATCTAGTAATTTAGTACTTGTTCTACTTGTTCTTGCTGGTTCTTCGATTGCTTGCAGGACGAGTGCCCTAGTGGCCGGGTGTTGCGCTCCACAAGATCGTGACAGCCATTGGATGCAGTGTATCGGTTGCTAAGGCGCGGTCTTGAGGGCTGTAGTCGGGCCGTGAACGTCATCTCCATTCACTAATCGAGTTATCCAGCGCCTCTCATCGAAAGATCAGGCGAAAACCCTAGTGGGTTCACATCAGACAGAACCAAGATTCCACTTGAGCCTCTTCACCAAGAAGTGCCATCATGTGCGTCCAAAATAGTTTCTTAGCCTATGGTGCATTAGGCACAAATCGTGTACCTATCTTGTACCAAAACTAACACTATCTCCAAAGAGATCGAAGTGAGATTCTATGTGACACACGTCATCTAGGAGTTCTATTGGATGCTTCCAAATATATTTCTAAGCATATGGTACGTTCGATGCAATTCGTGCACCTATCTTGCATCAAGATTAGCACTATCTCCAAACGAAGCAAACTGAGCTTCCACTTGAGCCCCTTTACCTAGGAGTATGATCGGGTGCATCCAAAATGGTTTCTTAGCCTATGATGCATTAGGCGCAAACTGTGTACCTATCTTGCACCAAAACTAACTCTATCTCCAAACAGACCAAAGCGAGATTCTATATGACACATGTCATCTAGGAGTTCTATTCGGGTGTGTCTAAATGGATTTCTTAGCATATGGTATGTTCCATGCAAACCGTGCACCTATCTTGCATCAAGATTAGCACTATCTCCAAACAGATGGAACCAACCTTCCACATGAGCCTCTTCACCTAGGAGTATTATCGGGTGCTTCCATAATGGTTTCCGAGCCTATGGTGCATTATGTGCAAACCATGCACCAATCTTGCACCTAAACTAACACTTTCTCCAAACAGATTGAAGCAAGATTCCATATGACACAAATGATCTAGGAGTTCTATCGGGTGTGTCCAAATTTATTTCCGAGAATATGGTATGTTTCATGCAAATCATACACCTATCTTGCATCAAGATTAGCACTATCTCCAAATAGACCGAACCTAGCTTTCACTTGAGCCCCTTCACCTAGGAGTACCATCGTGGACTTCCACAACGGTTTCTGAGCCTATGGTGCACTGGGCACAAACCATGCACCTATCTTGCACCGAAACTAATACTATGTCCAACTGGACTGAAGTGAGATTCCATATGATACACTTCATCTAGTAGTTCCATTGGGTGCATCTACAGTTCCATCGGGTGTGTCCAAATTGTTTTCTGAGCATATGGTATGTTCCATGCAAACCATGCACCTATCTTGCATCAAGATTAAAACTATCTCCAAACAGACAGAACCAAGATTCCACATGAGCCTCTTCACCAAGGAGTACCATCGCGTGCGTCCAAAACAGTTTCTTAGCCTATGGTGTATTAGGCACAAACCTTGTACCTATCTTGCACGGAAACTAACACTATCTCCAAAGAGACCAAAGTGAGATACTATATGACACACGTCATCTAGGAGTTCTATTGGGTGCTTCCAAATATATTTCTAAGCATATGGTACGTTCGATGCAATTCGTGCACCTATTTTGCATCAAGATTAGCACTATCTCCAAACATAGCAAACTGAGCTTCCACTTGAGCCCCTTTACCCAGGAGTATCATAGGGTGCATCCAAAATGGTTTCTTAGCCTACGATGCAGTAGGCGCAAACTGTGTACCTATCTCGCACCAAAACTAACTTTGTCTCCAAACAGACCAAAGCGAAATTCCATATGACACATGTCATCCAGGGGTTCTATTGTGGTGCGTCCAAATAGATTTCTTAGCATATGGTATGTTCCATGCAAACCGTGCAACTATCTTGCATCAAGATTAGCACTATCTCCAAATCGATCGAACCGACCTTCCACTTGAGCCTCTTCACCTAGGATTATCATCGGGTGCTTCCATAATGGTTTCTCAGCCTATGGTGCATTATGCGCAAACCATGCACCAATCTTGCACCTAAACTAACACTGTCTCCAAACAGATTGAAGCGAGATTCCATATGACACACATGATCTAGGAGTTCTATCGGGTTCGTTCAAATTGATTTTTGAGAATATGGTACGTTCCATGCAAACCGTACACCTATATTTCATCAAGATTAGCATTATCTCCAAACAGACCGAACCAAGCTTTCACTCTAGCCTCTTCACCTAGGAGTACCATCGGGAACTTCCACAACAATATCTAAGCCTATGGTGCACTGGGCACAAACCATGCAACTATCTTGCACCGAAACTAATACTATCTCCAACTGGACCGAAGTGAGATTCCATATGATACACTTCATCTAGTAGTTCCATTGGGTGCATCTACAGTTCCATCGGGTTTGTCCAAATTGATTTCTAAGCATATGGTATGTTCCATGCAAACTGTGCACCTATCTTGCGTCAAGATTAGAACTATCTCCAAACAGACAGAACCAAGATTCCACTTGAGCCTCTTCACCAAGAAGTATCATCATGTGCGTCCAAAATAGTTTCTTAGCCTATGGTGCATTAGGCACAAATCGTGTACCTATCTTGCACCGAAACAAACACTATCTCCAAAGAGATCGAAGTGAGATTCTATGTGACACACGTCATCTAGGAGTTCTATTGGGTGCTTCCAAATATATTTCTAAGCATATGGTACGTTCGATGCAATTCGTGCACCTATCTTGCATCAAGATTAGCACTATCTCCAAACGAAGCAAACTGAGCTTCCACTTGAGCCCCTTTACCTAGGAGTATGATCGGGTGCATCCAAAATGGTTTCTTAGCCTATGATGCATTAGGCGCAAACTATGTACCTATCTTGCACCAAAACTAACTCTGTCTCCAAACAGACCAAAGCGAGATTCTATATGACACATGTCATCTAGGAGTTCTATTGGGGTGCGTCTAAATGGATTTCTTAGCATATGGTATGTTCCATGCAAACCGTGCACCTATCTTGCATCAAGATTAGCACTATCTCCAAACAGATTGAACCGACCTTCCACATGAGCCTCTTCACCTAGGAGTATTATCGGGTGCTTCCATAATGGTTTCCGAGCCTATGGTGCATTATGTGCAAACCATGCACCAATCTTGCACCTAAACTAACACTTTCTCCAAACAGATTGAAGCAAGATTCCATATGACACAAATGATCTAGGAGTTCTATCGGGTGTGTCCAAATTTATTTCCGAGAATATGGTATGTTTCATGCAAATCATACACCTATCTTGCATCAAGATTAGCACTATCTCCAAATAGACCGAACCTAGCTTTCACTTGAGCCCCTTCACCTAGGAGTACCATCGTGGACTTCCACAATGGTTTCTGAGCCTATGGTGCACTGGGCACAAACCATGCACCTATCTTGCACCGAAACTAATACTATGTCCAACTGGACTGAAGTGAGATTCCATATGATACACTTCATCTAGTAGTTCCATTGGGTGCATCTACAGTTCTATCGGGTGTGTCCAAATTGTTTTCTGAGCATATGGTATGTTCCATGCAAACCATGCACCTATCTTGCATCAAGATTACAACTATCTCCAAACAGACAGAACCAAGATTCCACATGAGCCTCTTCACCAAGGAGTACCATCGCGTGCGTCCAAAACAGTTTCTTAGCCTATGGTGTATTAGGCACAAACCTTGTACCTATCTTGCTCGAAAACTAACACTATCTCCAAATAGACCGAAGTGAGATACTATATGACACACGTCATCTAGGAGTTCTATTGGGTGCTTCCAAATATATTTCTAAGCATATGGTATGTTCGATGCAATTCGTGCACCTATTTTGCATCAAGATTAGCACTATCTCCAAACATAGCAAACTGAGCTTCCACTTGAGCCCCTTTACGCAGGAGTATCAAAGGGTGCATCCAAAATGGTTTCTTAGCCTACGATGCAGTAGGCGCAAACTGTGTACCTATCTCGCACCAAAACTAACTTTGTCTCCAAACAGACCAAAGCGAAATTCCATATGACACATGTCATCCAGGGGTTCTATTGTGGTGCGTCCAAATAGATTTCTTAGCATATGGTATGTTCCATGCAAACCGTGCACCTATCTTGCATCAAGATTAGCACTATCTCCAAACAGATTGAACTGACCATCCACTTGAGCCTCTTCACCTAGGATTATCATCGGGTGCTTCCATAATGGTTTCTGAGCCTATGGTGCAATATGCACAAACCATGCACCAATCTTGCACCTAAACTAACACTATCTCCAAACAGATTGAAGCGAGATTCCATATGACACACATGATCTAGGAGTTCTATCGGGATCGTTCAAATTGATTTTTGAGAATATGGTACATTCCTTGCAAACCGTACACCTATATTTCATCAAGATTAGCACTATCTCCAAATAGACCGAACCAAGCTTTCACTCTAGCCTCTTCACCTAGGAGTACCATCGGGAACTTCCACAACAATATCTAAGCCTATGGTGCACTGGGCACAAACCATGCAACTATCTTGCACCGAAACTAATACTATCTCCAACTGGACCGAAGTGAGATTCCATATGATACACTTCATCTAGTAGTTCCATTGGGTGCATCTACAGTTCCATCGGGTTTGTCCAAATTGATTTCTAAGCATATGGTATGTTCCATGCAAACTGTGCACCTATCTTGCGTCAAGATTAGAACTATCTCCAAACAGACAGAACCAAGATTCCACTTGAGCCTCTTCACCAAGAAGTATCATCATGTGAGTCCAAAATAGTTTCTTAGCCTATGGTGCATTAGGCACAAATCGTGTACCTATCTTGCACCGAAACAAACACTATCTCCAAAGAGATCGAAGTGAGATTCTATGTGACACACGTCATCTAGGAGTTCTATTGGGTGCTTCCAAATATATTTCTAAGCATATGGTACGTTCGATGCAATTCGTGCACCTATCTTGCATCAAGATTAGCACTATCTCCAAACGAAGCAAACTGAGCTTCCACTTGAGCCCCTTTACCTAGGAGTATGATCGGGTGCATCCAAAATGGTTTCTTAGCCTATGATGCATTAGGCGCAAACTATGTACCTATCTTGCACCAAAACTAACTCTGTCTCCAAACAGACCAAAGCGAGATTCTATATGACACATGTCATCCAGGAGTTCTATTGGGGTGCGTCTAAATGGATTTCTTAGCATATGGTATGTTCCATGCAAACCGTGCACCTATCTTGCATCAAGATTAGCACTATCTCCAAACAGATTGAACCGACCTTCCACATGAGCCTCTTCACCTAGGAGTATTATCGGGTGCTTCCATAATGGTTTCCGAGCCTATGGTGCATTATGTGCAAACCATGCACCAATCTTGCACCTAAACTAACACTTTGTCCAAACAGATTGAAGCAAGATTCCATATGACACAAATGATCTAGGAGTTCTATCGGGTGTGTCCAAATTTATTTCCGAGAATATGGTATGTTTCATGCAAATCATACACCTATCTTGCATCAAGATTAGCACTATCTCCAAATAGACCGAACCTAGCTTTCACTTGAGCCCCTTCACCTAGGAGTACCATCGTGGACTTCCACAATGGTTTCTGAGCCTATGGTGCACTGGGCACAAACCATGCACCTATCTTGCACCGAAACTAATACTATGTCCAACTGGACTGAAGTGAGATTCCATATGATACACTTCATCTAGTAGTTCCATTGGGTGCATCTACAGTTCCATCGGGTGTGTCCAAATTGTTTTCTGAGCATATGGTATGTTCCATGCAAACCATGCACCTATCTTGCATCAAGATTACAACTATCTCCAAACAGACAGAACCAAGATTCCACATGAGCCTCTTCACCAAGGAGTACCATCGCGTGCGTCCAAAACAGTTTCTTAGCCTATGGTGTATTAGGCACAAACCTTGTACCTATCTTGCTCGAAAACTAACACTATCTCCAAATAGACCGAAGTGAGATACTATATGACACACGTCATCTAGGAGTTCTATTGGGTGCTTCCAAATATATTTCTAAGCATATGGTACGTTTGATGCAATTCGTGCACCTATTTTGCATCAAGATTAGCACTATCTCCAAACATAGCAAACTGAGCTTCCACTTGAGCCCCTTTACCCAGGAGTATCAAAGGGTGCATCCAAAATGGTTTCTTAGCCTACGATGCAGTAGGCGCAAACTGTGTACCTAACTCGCACCAAAACTAACTTTGTCTCCAAACAGACCAAAGCGAAATTCCATATGACACATGTCATCCAGGGGTTCTATTGTGGTGCGTCCAAATAGATTTCTTAGCATATGGTATGTTCCATGCAAACCGTGCACCTATCTTGCATCAAGATTAGCACTATCTCCAAACAGATTGAACTGACCATCCACTTGAGCCTCTTCACCTAGGATTATCATCGGGTGCTTCCATAATGGTTTCTGAGCCTATGGTGCAATATGCACAAACCATGCACCAATCTTGTACCTAAACTAACACTATCTCCAAACAGATTGAAGCGAGATTCCATATGACACACATGATCTAGGAGTTCTATCGGGATCGTTCAAATTGATTTTTGAGAATATGGTACATTCCATGCAAACCGTACACCTATACTTCATCAAGATTAGCACTATCTCCAAACAGACCGAACCAAGCTTTCACTCTAGCCTCTTCACCTAGGAGTACCATCGGGAACTTCCACAACAATATCTAAGCCTATGGTGCACTGGGCACAAACCATGCAACTATCTTGCACCGAAACTAATACTATCTCCAACTGGACCGAAGTGAGATTCCATATGATACACTTCATCTAGTAGTTCCATTGGGTGCATCTACAGTTCCATCGGGTTTGTCCAAATTGATTTCTAAGCATATGGTATGTTCCATGCAAACTGTGCACCTATCTTGCGTCAAGATTAGAACTATCTCCAAACAGACAGAACTAAGATTCCACTTGAGCCTCTTCACCAAGAAGTATCATCATGTGCGTCCAAAATAGTTTCTTAGCCTAGGTGCATTAGGCACAAATCGTGTACCTATCTTGCACCGAAACAAACACTATCTCCAAAGAGATCGAAGTGAGATTCTATGTGACACACGTCATTTAGGAGTTCTATTGGGTGCTTCCAAATATATTTCTAAGCATATGGTACGTTCGATGCAATTCGTGCACCTATCTTGCATCAAGATTGGCACTATCTCCAAACGAAGCAAACTGAGCTTCCACTTGAGCCCCTTTACCTAGGAGTATGATCGGGTGCATCCAAAATGGTTTCTTAGCCTATGATGCATTAGGCGCAAACTATGTACCTATCTTGTACCAAAACTAACTCTGTCTCCAAACAGACCATAGTGAGATTCTATATGACACATGTCATCTTGGAGTTCTATTGGGGTGCGTCTAAATGGATTTCTTAGCATATGGTATGTTCCATGCAAACCGTGCACCTATCTTGCATCAAGATTAGCACTATCTCCAAACAGATCGAACCGACCTTCCACTTGAGCCTCTTCACCTAGGAGTATTGTCGGGTGCTTCCATAATGGTTTCCGAGCCTATGATGCATTATGCGCAAACCATGCACCAATCTTGCACCTAAACTAACACTATCTCCAAACAGATTGAAGCAAGATTCCATAAGATACACATGATCTAGGAGTTCTATCGGGTGCGTCCAAATTGACTTCCGAGCATATGGTATGTTCCATGCAAACCATACACCTATCTTGCATCAAGATTAGCACTATCTCCAAACAGACCGAACCGGGCTTTCACTTGAGCCTTTCCACCTAGGTGTACCATCGTGAACTTCCACAACGGTTTCTGACCATATGGTGCACTGGGCACAAACCATGCACCTATCTTGCACCGAAACTAATACTATCTCCAACTGGACTGAAGCAAGATTCAATATGATACACTTCATCTAGTAATTCCATCGAGTGCATCTACAGTTCCATCGGGTGTGGCTAAATTGATTTCTGAGCATATGGTATGTACAATGCAAACCGTGCACCTATCTTGCATCAAGATTAGAACTATCTCCAAACAGACAACCAAGATTCCACATGAGCCTCTTCACCAAGGAGTACCATCGCGTGCGTCCAAAATAGTTTCTTAGCCTATGGTGTTTTAGGAACAAATCGTGTACCTATCTTGCATCGAAACTAACACTATCTCCAAAGAGACCAAAGTGAGATTCTATGTGATACACGTCATCTAGGAGTTCTATTGGGTGCTTCCAAATATATTTCTAAGCATATGGTACGTTCGATGCAATTCGTGCACCTATCTTGCATCAAGATTGGCACTATCTCCAAACAAAGCAAACTGAGCTTCCACTTGAGCCCCTTTACCTAGGAGTATGATCGGGTGCATCCAAAATGGTTTCTTAGCCTATGATGCATTAGGCGCAAACTGTGTACCTATCTTGCACAAAAACTAACTCGGTCTCCAAACAGACCGAAGCGAGATTCCATATGACACATGTCATCTAAGAGTTCTATAAGTGTGCGTCCAAATAGATTTCTTAGCATATGGTATGTTCCATGCAAACCGTGCACCTATCTTGCATCAAGATTAGCACTATCTCCAAATAGATCGAACCGACCTTCCACTTGAGCCTCTTCACCTAGGAGTATTATCGGGTGCTTCCATAATGGTTTCCGAGCCTATGGTGCATTATGCGCAAACCATGCACCAATCTTGCACCTAAACTAACACTGTCTCCAAACAGATTGAAGCAAGATTCCATGTGACACACATGATCTAGGAGTTCTATCGGGTGCGTCCAAATTGATTTCCGAGAATATGGTATGTTCCATGCAAACCATACACCTATCTTGCATCAAGATTAGCACTATCTCCAAACAGACCGAACCGAGCTTTCACTTGAGCATCTTCACCTAGTGAAAGCCCTAGTTTGGTTTTGGATAATTGATGAAACCCTAGTACTAACCTCTATACTAAGTGTGTGTAGACTTAATGAGGTTGGTACATGCCAAGTGATGGAGCAAGTGATGATCATGGTGATGACTACAAGATGATCAAGTGCTCAACTTGGAAAAGAAGAAAGAGAAAAACAAAACCCTATGGAGATCAAGGCAAAGGTATTGCTTAGGGTTTTGGTTTTGGTGATCAAGACACCATAGAGGGTGTGATCACATTTAGGATAGATAGCCGTACTATAAAGAGGGGAATTCTTTTGCTAAAGCGGTTATCAAGTGCCACTAGGTGTCTTTGTTCATGTGCATGCATTTAGAACCTAGTGAGCTAACTTAACTGCTTCAAAGAAAATGATTGTGAAAATGCTAACACACGTGCACTTGTTGGTTTACACATCGTGGTGTTGGCACACTTTGAGAAGGAGGTGGAGTTTGAAGAGTAGAGAGAGGATGGGTTCCTCTCTCCCTCCCACCGAGCTTGCGACTAGGGATTCGGCGCTTTTCGAGAAAATGAAGTGCATATTTTCTATTGCGCCGGTGGGAAATTTGGAGAAGTCGCGGGAGTGTTCCTCGCAGAGAAACACTCACCGGACGCTAGCCTTTGAGGCACCAGACGCTGAGGCTGAGCGTCCGGTGTGCTGTGGTGCTAGGGTTAAGCACCGGACGGTGAACACCGGACGCTGGGGAGCTCCTGTTCATGCATCCGGTGCTATCTGACTTCGGTCGGAGTGTTTGACTGGAAGCACCGGACGATCAGGGACCATCCGGTGGTTAGCGTCCGGTGTGCGGGCGTTTTGCAACCCTCTCTACGCATGGGTCCGGTGAGCACCGGACGCTACCGGTGCTTAGCGTCCGGTGACCCACAGGTTTGCGGAACTCTGTGCGCATGAGTCCGGTGTGCACCGGACGCGTCCGGTGCTAACTTGCTCAGCGTCCGGTGCACTACAGGTGACTGTTAGACTCTGACACGAGAAGTTCAAAAGGTGACACGTGGCTGACGTTGGAGCACCGGACGCAAGGGCTGAGCGTCCGGTGCCCCTTTAAGAGCGTCCGGTGACCCCGAGTTTTTGCCCAGTGAAAGAGCCAACGGCTCTATTTGTTTGGGGGGCTATAAATACGTGTTTGGCTGGCTTGGGGCTCACTCTCTTGGCATTCTAGCATACTTGACATTCTTGTGAGCCTAAGCAAACACCTCCCACTCATCTTCTTCATAGATTAAACATCTTTGTGAGATTGGGAGTGATTCCAAGTGCATTTTCTTGAGTGATTGCATCTAGTGGCACTTGGGGATCAATTTGGCTGTGGTCTTCTTGTTACTCTTGGTGGTTGCCGCCACCTAGACGGCTTGGAGCTGCGGAGGAGCTTTGGCACGAGTTGGTGATTGTTCGTGGCCATCTCCCGGTGATTGTGTGAGGTTTGTGCCTACCTCGGCGGAAAGCCAAAGGCAACATTAGTGGATTGCTCGTGTCATTGAGCTACCTCACTTGTGGGTAGGTTCGTGTGGTGTCCTAGTGAGGACGAGGTTCGTGCTACACCTCTTAGCCACCGAACCACCAAGTGTTGGTCGACACAACGGGGACGTAGCGTGCTTGCAAGCACGTGAACCTCGGGAGAAAAATTGTTTGTCTCCATTGTGTTTGTTGATTGGATTTCTCCCGGAGATTGGACTTCATTTTATTGATTGGTTTATCCCCTCTACACGGCGGTATAAAGATCAAACCATCTCTCTTACATTCCCGCAAGTTAGAGTAGCTTACTTACTTGTATAAAAATTTTAGTTAGCTCTCTTGTGTAAGTAGTGACATAGCTATTGTGTGCCTAGTGATTATATCAACTAGAATTGTTGGTTAGGTGGCTTGCAAACACCCCTTTTAGAGCTAGAGCAAAAAGGTTTGCTTTGTTACTTACTAACCTCTCGCTTTAGTGAATTTGTAGAATTTTGAATAGGCTATTCACCCCCCTCTAGCCATATTAGGACCTTTCACCTAGGAGTACCATCGTGAACTTCCACAATGGTTTCTGACCATATGGTGCACTGGGCACAAACTATGCACCTATCTTGCACCGAAACTAATACTATCTCCAACTCGACTGAAGCAAGACTCCATATGATACACTTCATCTAGTAATTCCATCGGGTGCATCTACAGTTCCATCGGGTGTGGCCAAATTGATTTCTGAGCATATGGTATGTACCATGCAAACCGTGCACCTATCTTGCATCAAGATTAGAACTATCTCCAAACAGACAACCAAGATTCCACATGAGCCTCTTCACCAAGGAGTACCATCACGTGCATCCAAAATAGTTTCTTAGCCTATGGTGCAATAGGCACAAACCGTGTACCTATCTTGCACCGAAACTAACACTATCTCCAAAGAGACCCAAGTGAGAATCTATGTGACACACGTCATCTAGGAGTTCTATTGGGTGCTTCCAAATATATTTCTAAGCATATGGTACGTTCGATGCAATTCGTGCACCTATCTTGCATCAAGATTGGCACTATCTCCAAACAAAGCAAACTGAGCTTCCACTTGAGCCGCTTTACCTAGGAGTATGATCAGGTGCATCCAAAATGGTTTCTTAGCCTATGATGCATTAGGCCCAAACTGTGTACCTATCTTGCACCAAAACTAACTCTGTCTCCAAACAGACCAAAGCGAGATTCTATATGACACATGTCGTCTAGGAGTTCTATTGGGGTGCGTCTAAATGGATTTCTTCGCATATGGTATGTTCCATGCAAACCGTGCACCTATCTTGCATCAAGATTAGCACTATCTCCAAATACATCAAACCGACCTTCCACTTGAGCCTCTTCACCTAGGAGTATTATCGGGTGCTTCCATAATGGTTTCCAAGCCTATGGTGCATTATGCGCAAACCATGCACCAATCTTACACCTAAACTAACACTGTCTCCAAACATATTGAAGCAAGATTCCATATGACACACATGATCTAGGAGTTCTATCGGGTGCGTCCAAATTGATTTCTGAGAATATGGTACGTTCCATGCAAACCGTACACATATCTTTCATCAAGATTAGCACTATCTCCAATCAGACCGAACCGAGCCTTCACTTGAGCCTCTTCACCTAGGAGTACCATTGGGAACTTCCACAACGATTTCTAAGCCTATGGTGCACTGGGCACAAACCATGCACTGAAACAAATACTACCTCCAACTGGACCAAAACGAGATTTCATATGATACACTTCATCTAGTAGTTCCATCGGGTGCATCTACAGTTCCATCGGGTTTGTCCAAATTGATTTCTGAGCATAGGGTACGTTCCATGCAAATCGTGCAACTATCTTGCATCAAGATTAGAACTATCTCCAAACAGACAGAACCAAGATTCCACTTGAGCCTCTTCACCAAGGAGTACCATTGTGTGCGTCCAAAATAGTTTCTTAGTCTATGGTGCATTAGGCACAATCCGTGTACCTATCTTGCACCAAAACTAACACTATCTCCAAAGAGACCAAAGTGAGATTCTATATGACACACGTCATCTCGGAGTTCTATTGGGTGCTTCCAAATATATTTCTAAGCATATGGTACGTTCGATGCAATTCGTGCACCTATCTTGCATCAAGATTGGAACTATCTCCAAACAAAGAAAACTGAGCTTCCACTTGAGCCCCTTTTCCTAGGAGTATGATCGTGTGCATCTAAAATGGTTTCTTAGCCTATGATGCATTAGGCGCAAACTGTGTACCTATCTTGCACCAAAACTAACTCGGTCTCCAAATAGACCGAAGCGAGATTCCATATGACACATGTCATCTAGGAGTTCTATTAGGGTGCGTCCAAATGGATTTCTTAGCATATGGTATGTTCCATGCAAACCGTGCACCTATCTTGCTTCAAGATTAGCACTATCTCCAAATAGATCAAACTGACCTTCCACTTGAGCCTCTTCACCTAGGATTATTATCGGGTGCTTCCATAACGGTTTCCGAGCCCATGGTGCTTTATGCGCAAACCATGGACCAATCTTGCACCTAAACTAACACTGTCTCTAAACAGATTGAAGCAAGATTCCATGTGACACACATGATCTAGGAGTTCTATCGGGTGCGTCCAAATTGATTTCTGAGAATATGGTATGTTCCATGCAAACCGTACACCTATATTTCATCAAGGTTAGCACTATCTCCAAACAGACCGAACCGAGCTTTCACTCTAGCCTCTTCACCTAGGAGTACCATCGGGAACTTCCACAACAATTTCTGAGCCTATGGTGCACTGGGCACAAACCATGCAACTATCTTGTATCGAAACTAATACTATCTCCAACTGGACCGAAGTGAGATTCCATATGATACACTTCATCTAGTAGTTCCATTGGGTGCATCTACAGTTCCATCGGGTTTGTCCAAATTGATTTCTGAGCATATGGTATGTTCCATGCAAACTGTGCACCTATCTTGCGTCAGGATTAGAACTATCTCCAAACAGACAGAACCAAGATTCCACTTGAGTCTCTTCACCAAGAAGTACCATCGTGTGTGACCAAAATAGTTTCTTAGCCTATGGTGCATTAGGCACAAATCGTGTACCTATCTTGCACCGAAACTAACACTATCTCCAAAGAGATCGAAGTGAGATTCTATGTGACACACGTCATCTAGGAGTTCTATTGGGTGCTTCCAAATATATTTCTAAGCATATGGTACGTTCGATGCAATCGTGCACCTATCTTGCATCAAGATTGGCACTATCTCCAAACAAAGCAAACTGAGCTTCCACTTGAGCCCCTTTACCTAGGAGTATGATCGGGTGCATCCAAAATGGTTTCTTAGCCTATGATGCATTAGGCGCAAACTGTGTACCTATCTTGCACCAAAACTAACTCTATCTCCAAACAGACCAAAGCAAGATTCTATATGACACATGTCATCTAGGAGTTCTATTGGGGTGCGTCCAAATGGTTTCCTTAGCATATGGTATGTTCCATGCAAATTGTGCACCTATCTTGCATCAAGATTAGCACTATCTCCAAACAGATCGAACCGACCTTCCACTTGAGCCTCCTCACCTAGGATTATCATTGGGTGCTTCCATAATGGTTTCTGAGCCTATGGTGCATTATGCGCAAGCCATGCACCAATACTAACACAGTCTCCAAATAGATTGAAGCGAGATTCCATATGACACACATGATCTAGGAGTTCTATCGGGTGCGTCCAAATTGATTTTTGATAATATGGTTGAAAGGTCCAAATGGCTAGAGGGGGGTGAATAGCCTATTTAAAATTTCTACAAACTTCAACTAGACAAGTTGGTTAGTAAAACAAAAGGTGAAGCTATTCTAGCACCAGCACAACTAAGCTATGCAAGCCACCTACACAAGTCTAGCAAGAAAGCTAAACACAAGTTACAACAAGAAAGCACAACTACAAACTTGCTACACTCCTAAACAAGAAGACTAAACTAAACAAGCTAAACAACTAGCAAGATAAACAAGTAAGTAAAGGAGTGGAGAGTGATTGTTATACCAACGTTGTAGAGTAGAGATATATCCAACCAATCACTCACAATCACAAGAGAGTCCTCGGCAAGAGATGACACAAGGTTATTACCGAGGTTCACTTGCTTCCCGGCAAACTAGTCCTTGTTATAGCGATACACCCACTTGATGGATCACGAGCTAATTGGCAATCCAAAGCCAAACCCTCAGCGGGTGCCGCACATCCACTCATAAGATGGGGATCCTCCAAGCCACGAGCAATCCACTAGAGTACCCAATTGCGATCTCCTGCGGGGAAGGCTCAAGAACCCCTCACAAATCACTTGGTGAGGCTCGAAACAATCTCCAATCACGAGCTCAACACCTCCCTTGCACCAAGCCGTCTAGGGCGTCGGGAAACACCCAAGAGTAACAAGAAATCCACACTTGCAATCACCACCTAGTGCTACAAGAATGAAATCACAAATGCACAACACTAGGGTTTCCCAAATCCTCTCACCAAAGAGCACCAAGCTATGGGGATGGAGAGGAGAGGGAAGAGATGCTGTTGAAGCTCTCAGATCTATCACTAGAGCTCAATCTCTCACTTGAATGGAGCACAAAGCTTAGGGAGTGAGAGAGGAAGAGGGGAGAGCTTTCTCTACCCTTTGGAAGAGCCACCGGAAGTCAGAAAATGTGTTCTATTCGAAGTCCCCAGTTGGAAACAAGGGAAACGAGTATTTATAGTGTGGTACCGGAAGTTTCGGTGCCTAGGACCGGAACTTCCGGTCTGACCAGATCTGACCGTTGGAGCCTCGATCCAAGCAGATCTGACCGTTGTGGCCAAGCAGATCTGACCCTTGTGAGAGACTCAGACCCACCGGAAGTTCCATCGGAACTTCCGGTCAGAGACCGGAAGTGAATCCTGACACGCGAGGCCATGCGCAAAGGCTCCTGTCGAGGGTATCAATAAGGGGTACCCTCACCGATGCATATAAAAAGATTATCCGTACGCAGGTCGAGGCCCTCAACTCGACGCTCTGATCATACATACGCGCAGCCATCGACGACCGCAGCCTCGTAGACGGAAATGGTGTCGAGCGAATCGATCAAGGGTCGAGCGCCAGCTATCGTCGAATACGGAGACAGGCCCGAGCGAATCGAAAAGCGTCGAGCGCAAGGACACTGTCCGCCGCCTGACGCGCGCACGAGAGCCAGGACATTTAATGCGCCCGCCGCATTCCCACCTAACACACTGGTCACGGGAGGCGTGATAGGAAATAGGCACCCGTCCCATCGTTCTTTTTGCAGCCTTCCCCACCAAACGACCCAGGGGGTGTCAGGACGCGGGAAACGAGGATGGAACGTCTAATCAGAACCCCCTCGAGACAACCAAGGTCAGCGCTCTGGACATCAGGGCATTACACGGCGTCCGACCCTCGACCTGACGTAGCTCCTTCCTGGGGACCAGCTGGGCGTCGACCGACAACACCGCAACCACTCCGCCGGATTTGTCGCCATGTCGTACAGGCGTGCGACTGGTGAACCAGCCCAAGACGGCGTGCAGGAGCGGGATACAGGGGCACGCGTAATCATCACCAGGCTACTAAGACGGGATGGCTCGAGGTCACGCCGGTACGGAGGCCTCGAATAGGTCAGCGCGCCATGCTCCTATCGACCCCTACTCTGACACCTATACATGTACCCTGGGTCTCTCCTTGATGCTATAAAAGGAAGGGCTCGGGAATAGATAGACATTAGGCGATACCACGTCCATACGCAGTAGAACTCTCACACTCCATACCACGCTTGTGTTCATCCCTGTACAAGCACTTCGGTGCAAGATAATACAGACTCCCCTCCCCCGCTGGACGTAGGGCCTTCTCTTGCCCAAACCAGGATAAATCTCTGTGTCTTCTTGCATCACCATCTAGGAAAGGGAGCACGCATACAAATTTACTCGTTAGTGTGACCCCCCAGGGGGAAAACACCCACAGTTGGAGCGCCAGGTAGGGGTCCTGTGTGTTTTTCATCGATTTCCCACTCCTTTCCAGATGGCAGCTCACGCCTCGCCTATTCCGTGCTCCACGATGATTTGGTTTGGGAGTCTCGAGTTCATTTCTACGGGCTCCGGCTACGACATGATCTTGCTCTCAGTCAAAGGACCAGGAGGAGCCCGCGTTGCACCAGCACGGTTGAGGGCCCCGAGACGCCCTCGCCACCACGCCTCCCTGCCCAAAAAGAGGCGTGGACAGCACCACCGCCGCCCCTATGCCTCATCACGACCGGCAACTCGTGCAAGGCAGGAGGCGGGCCACGAGCCGGCAGCACCATGTGCCAGAACCACGGGCACGACGGCTCAACACCGCACGACGACGGGGGGGGGGACGTGTCTCGCGCGCCCTCCCCCACCGCTGCTAAGGTACTTCCACACGGGTTGTTCACTCCAAGAAGGGCACTGCCATTCGGATTAGACAACGCCGCAGCGTCGCTCGCCAGGGCAATATGCCCAAACGCCCAGACGTACGTGGAGAGACCAATGGTCCTCCCACGTGACTCTGAAACACTACAGCCAACGTCTAAACTGCCGGATTTCTCCCAGGTACGAGGCCTCCGCCGCCTAGGCCCTGGGCGATACACGATCACCTCACTCAGGCAACGGCTGCTGGAGGAGGGACGTGGATGTTTCTATGCGACCGAGCCGGACTCCGACTCCGAGACTGATAGCTACGACCCTACAAGGGAATGCTATCACGTCGACGGGGCGGTAGAGACTACCGACGAGACGCAGGATGCTGCTGCGGGCGGTCGAGCCCCTGTAGCACGGGAAGACCCCAGGACGTGTAACACCCGGCCTAGGGCTTAATAGGATTAATAGGAGACTCATACCAACAAGTTGCAACTTCTTTTCCAGAAGCCCATCTCGAAAGAACTCTCAAGTTAAGCGTGCTTGGCCTAGAGCAATTTAGGGATGGGTGACCGACCGGGAAGTAGTTCCCGGGTGCGCACGAGTGAGGACAAAGTGTGCAGAAAAGACTAGTGTTGGTTTGTGGGGGCTGACTATGTCCTAGAAAAGCTGCCAGATGTAAGCGGGCCCGGCCTCGTGGAGGCGGGACGTTACAGAATGGTATCAGAGCCGACTCTCGCGGTTTCACGGGCGCATGTGTCGCAGTTGCGCAGGCATGGTGTGCATGGCTGGTGTGGACCCAGAGTGGTCCCACAGCATGGCACATGCGCTGGCACTGGATGCATGGACGTGGCCAAGAGAGGACGTTCCTGGCTTGGGGTTGATCGACGAGGACGTCGATCTCTTAAGGGGGTGAGGATGTAACACCCGGCCTAGGGCTTAATAGGATTAATAGGAGACTCATACCAACAAGTTGCAACTTCTTTTCCAGAAGCCCATCTCGAAAGAACTCTCAAGTTAAGCGTGCTTGGCCTAGAGCAATTTAGGGATGGGTGACCGACCGGGAAGTAGTTCCCGGGTGCGCACGAGTGAGGACAAAGTGTGCAGAAAAGACTAGTGTTGGTTTGTGGGGGCTGACTATGTCCTAGAAAAGCTGCCAGATGTAAGCGGGCCCGGCCTCGTGGAGGCGGGACGTTACAGGACGCCTGGGAACGACGGACAAGTCGACCCCCCTCCACAAGAAGACAGGGCTGCGCAGCTTGCACAGCTACGGGAGCTCAAGATGAAGCTCGACGAAGACCGTGAGCGCGAAGTGTCCGCAGACGCGCTCGAGAGGTACATCGACAAATCATCGGAGACGCAGAGCTAGAGCAGCCTGTCAGCCGTTTCCCTCGAGCGGGCCAGAATGTAGTGGCGGCGACGATGCTACTGCGCAACATGCCGGAACCATCGAACTCTCAGGCTTGGCGCATTCGAGACGACGTACAAACTCTGCTCCAGGTGGCTGCAGTTCAACAAGCCGAAAGCTCAGCTTCTCGACGGCGAGGAGCTGCCACTAAAAAGCACGACGAGCCGCCTCAAAATGAAAAGGAAGTGTCAGTCCATCAACAGCCGCCCCCTCGAGGAAGAAAGACCACTCTCGTCCTCCCCGTCGACAATCAGCGTCGACACGACGCGCGGCATGACATCGAAGAGAATCGATGCCGCCGGCACGGAGACGCGGAAGAGCGCGGTTACAGCGCACATCACGGTGGGAGGTACGACAGCGACGAGGATCTGGTGGCCCCCGAGCCACCAAGCCCACAGGTGTTCAGCAGGGCAATCCGCAGCACGCCTCTACCCAGTCCATTCCGACCCCCGACCAGCATCGCGAAATACAATGGTGAGACCAAACCATAATTGTGGCTGGCCGATTTTAGGCTGGCCTGTCAGCTAGGTGGCGCTCGAGGGGATGATCGAGCCATCATCAGACAGCTACCCCTCTTCCTCTCCGACACCGCCCGTCGATGGCTCGAGGAACTTTCAGCAAATCAGATCCACGACTGGGTCGATTTGGTTAAAGTCTTCGAGGGAAATTTCAAAGGGACCTACATACGGCCCGGGAACTCGTGGGACCTCAGCAAATGCAAGCAGAAGTCAGGAGAAACTCTTCGAGAGTATGCTCGACGCTTCTCGAAGCAGCGCACTGAGCTGCCACACATCCCTGACCATGACGTCATCTTGGCTTTTGTCTCTGGTACCACCAGTCGAGACTTAGTGCGGGAGTTGGGCCGAAATCGCCCTCAGACCGTCGATGAGCTGATGGATGTAGTGGCAAACTATGCAGCAGGGGAGGAGGCAGTCGGCGCCTTCTTCAGTTGTGAAGGAGGGAAAGGCAAGCGGCCCGTCGATGAAGATGGAACCCCTAGTCGAGGGCTCAAGAAGAACAAGAAGAAGTAGATAGCGCGGCATGCTCCACGTATTTGGCAAACACATCGGGTCGACGGTCGAGGCTTATGTCGACGACATTGTCGTCAAATCAAAGCGGCGAGGAGACCTGATCCAGGACCTCAAAATCGCTTTTAGCTGCTTACGCACCAACCAGATCAAGCTCAATCCCGAGAAATGCGTCTTCAGCGTGCCTCGAGGCATGCTCTTGGGTTACATTGTTTCCCAGCGCGGCATCGAGGCCAACCCCGAGAAAGTCTCGACCATCACAAGAATGGGGCCGATCCGAGACATCAAGGGTGTGCAAAGAGTCACGGGATGCCTGGCGGCTCTGAGCCGTTTCATCTCGAGACTAGCAGAAAAGGCGTCACCATTGTATCGACTTCTAAAGAAGGTCGAGCGTTTTTCTTGGACCCCCGAGGCCGAGGAAGCTCTCGAAAAGCTGAAGAAAACATTGACCTCAGCACCAGTCCTAGTCCCACCTCAACCCGCAAAACCACTGCTCCTTTACGTCGCGTCGACGACCCAGGTTGTCAGTGCGGCGGTCGTGGTCGAGAGGCAGGAGGAGGGGCATGCGCTGCCAGTCCAGAGGCCAGTTTATTTCGTCAGCGAGGTGCTCTCGGAGACCAAGGCACGTTACCCCCAAATTCAGAAGCTGATCTACTCCGTAATCCTCGCACGCCGTAAGCTGCAACACTACTTCCTCGGTCACCCCATCACGGTGGTCTCGTCTTTCCCCCTGGGCGAGATAATCCAGAGTAAGGAGGCCACGGGAAGAATAGCTAAATGGTCGGTCGAGCTTATGAGTGAGACTCTCACTTATGCGCCTCGAAAGGCCATCAAATCGCAAGCCCTGGTGGATTTCGTCGCGGAATGGACAGACTCCCAGCTCCCCCCGACTCAGGTCCAGGTGGAGCTGTGGACGATGTATTTCGACGGGTCACTCATGAAAACGTGGGCCGGGGCCGGCCTGCTGTTCATCTCACCCTTGGGCGTCCATATGAGGTACGTCATCAGGATTCACTTTGCCGCATCTAACAATGTCGCAGAATACGAGGCCCTCGTCAACGGTCTCAAGATCGCCATCGAGCTAGGAGTCCGACGCCTTGACGTCCGAGGCGACTCCCAACTCGTCATCGATCAAGTAATGAAGACCTCAAGCTGCCACGACCCAAAAATGGAGGCGTACTGCAAAGAAGTCCGTCGACTCGAGGACAAGTTCCATGGCCTCGAGCTCGTCCATGTCGCCCGACGCTACAACGAAGCAGCCGACGAACTCGCCAAAATCGCGTCGACCCGAGGCACGGTACCGCCTGATGCGTTCTCGAGAGATCTTCATGAGCCATCCGTCGACTTAGGCTCGGGGGCTGACGTCGATGCCGCTCCTGCCCATCCAACCGACACCGTCAACGCACTATTGATGGCAGCTGAGGTGATGGAGGTAGAACGGCGGCCCAGTCGACCGTTCGACTGGCGCACACCGTTCCTCGACTGCCTAATCCGCTACGAGCTGCCAGAAGATCGATCTGAAGCCCGCCGAATCGCTCGACGGGCCAAGTCATATGTGATATACGGCGAAGGCAATGAGCTGTACCGACGAAGCCCGACGGGGGTCTTGCAGTGTTGCATCACCGTGAAAGAAGGCCGGAAACTACTAGAGGACCTACACTCGGGGGCTTGCGGCCACCACGCTGCTCCACGGACTCTCGTAGGGAACGCCTTTCGACAAGGCTTCTAATGGCCAACAGCCGTAGTAGATGCCATCGAGCTCGTACGCTCATGTCGTGGGTGCCAGTTCTACGCCAAACAGACGCACCTGCCCGCCCACGCTCTTCAGATGATCCCCATTACATGGCCATTTGCGGTGTGGGGGCTCGACTTAGTAGGGCCCCTACAAAAAGGCGAAAGGAGGATACACCCACTTGCTAGTGGCCATCGACAAATTCTCCAAGTGGATCGAGGCTCGACCCATCACCAACATCCGCTCCGAGCAAGCCGTCCTTTTCTTCACCGACATCATCCATCGGTTTGGGATTCCCAACGTCATCATCACCGACAACGGCACTCAGTTCACCGGCAAAAAGTTCTTGAACTTCTGCGATCAGCATCACATCCGTGTGAACTGGTCGGCAGTGGCCCACCCTCGAACTAACGGCCAGGTCGAGCGTGCCAACGGCATGATTTTGCAAGGACTCAAACCAAGGATCTACAATCGCTTGAAGAAATTCGGCAAGAAGTGGGTCGAGGAACTTTCCTCGGTCCTATGGAGCCTAAGGACAACACCAAGCAGGGCCACAAAATTTACCCCTTTCTTCGTAGTATACGGCTGTGAGGCTGTCCTCCCCACAGACCTCGAATACGGGTCCCCTCGACTCAAAGCGTACAACGAGCAATCGAATAAGGAGACTCAAGAGAACGCGGTCGATCAGCTCAAGGAGGCTCGAGACATGGCCCTCCTCAATTCTACCAGATACCAGCAGAAGCTTCGATGCTACCACGACAAACACGTACGAAAGAGGGACTTAAACGTGGGCGACCTTGTCCTGCGACGACGGCAAAGCAATCAAGGACGCCACAAGCTGACTACGCCTTGGGAAGGCCCGTACGTGGTGGCCGAGGTTTTGAAGCCAAGAACGTACAAGTTAGCGGACGAGAAGGGGGCAGTCTTCACCAACGCGTGGAACATCGAACAGCTACGTCGATTCTACCCCTAGAAGTTCAAAACTTTATGTTCCTACGTATATTTTGTACCGAGACTTTGTAAGCGAATGTATGAATAGATGAAGTCCTTCCCTCGAGCAACTTCTTTTTGTACCAAGGCTTTACAAGTTATAATCTCGACGTTAGAAGGGGGCGCCGACTATGACCCATCATAGTCAACACCCCCTCGGGGGCTACCAGGGGGGCGACCCCCCCCAAGTGTCGAAAAAAAGCCAAAAATTTCTCTCTTTCTTACTTAGTAAACCTTGCATGGTCGAGTAGTTGAGGCGCCTCGAGCCCCTTAAGGGCCGAGGGATAACGAGCCTGAGAACACCTACGCCCCCGGGCTATGGAAACTCTACTCGCTCCCTCACCCTCGAGGTGATCGAAGCTGTCTTTTACGAAAAATCGAACAAGGAACACATACGTAGGCGCAAAGAGAAATAAAAGAACCTCGAGCGGAAAGACAAATAAACATTTAACAATTACCAAAAGACACTGTACCACTTATAAATAGGATTAACAAAGTATTATACAAGGGGCCCCAGGCACCCTAAGCAGGCTCGCAGGCCTCAGTCCATGGCACGATCCTCACCACCCTCGCCTCCACCCGAGCCAGTCTCAGGAGGAAGCACCTCAGGCTCGAACAGCTTGGCCAGCCTCTCTCCAGGAGCCTCTGCGTCGTCGATCAAGGCGTGGAGCCTCTCTTCGTTCTCCGCATCGGTCTTAGAGATGTCGGTGACGAAGCCATGGGACACTACCTCCATGTCGTAGGAGAAGCCGGAGCAGACAACCGCCATCGCCCGCTTCACCCCGATGTGGAGGGCATCCCGCACCCGATCTCTCAGCGTCGCGCCTAAGTAGCACAGCTGGTCGACCAGTGCGTCACCTCGAGCGTCCTCCTTCGACTCATCCACAGGCTCGACCTCCCAGGAGGTCGAGAGGTCGTTTATCGCCGTCCGCACGCGACGGTTCAAAGCAACCTCCGCCTCGAGCTGGGCCTTAGCATTACGGGCCTCGACTTGGGTGGCTAGGAGCTCGTCCTTAAGCCCTGTAAATGCCAATACAAGAAACCTTAGGAAAAACCAAGCACACCTCGAAAAAAGAAATCCGACAGAGGAAACGTACCGCGGACGGTCTCCTCCAGGGCCGTGTTCTCGCCGACCAGCCTGGTGTTGGCCCTCTCGATCTCTCTGTTGGAGCGTGCCAGCTCGGTGTTGGCAACGCGGAGATCCTCGATCACCTTGCCAGCCTGAGCAATGGCCCTGCTCTTCTCCAACAGCTCTCCCTTTAGACGTTCGACGCCGTCAGAGAGCCTGTGGGATTGAGCCCGCTCCGCCTCGAGATCTTCGAGGGCCTTCTTCTTGGTTTCCTCCGCGGCGCTCCTGGCGATCTCGCCGTTCACGTGCTCCACCTTCATCTTTTGGAAGGACTCTCGAAGGGAGTCCAAGTCGATCTTGAGAAGACCCTTCTCCTTATCTAAGTCTGCAATGACACTCTTATAGGACAGGGCCTCCTCCCGGGCTTTGGACGCGGCCTCCTCGACCGTCAGAGCGCGCTCCCGCAGCAACGTCGTCTCCTCCTCCGCCTTCCTTGAGGCCTCTCGAGCCTCAACCAAGGCAGCCTCCCTCGCCTTCTTCTCCTCCTCGAGCGCTATAAGGTCTTTATAGGCCTTAAGGAGCTTGTCTTGCGACTCGAGGAGTTGATCCTTGAGGACGGGGAGCTGCTCCCAGCCGCCTCTTGTGGCGTGAATGAAGCTCGACTTAATGCGGGAGGTCTCTTTCATGTCCTGCGAGCCGGGGGTCGAACGGTTAGAACACAAAACCAAAGGATCTATGAGAATTAAGGACCGAAACATACTTACAAAATAAGCTGACCCGAGCCCGTTGTTGATGATGTCCGATAGGAGCCCCACCACGTGCTTCATCCAAAGACGGAGCTCCTCGACATGTTCCCACTTCTCGGCCTCCTTCTTGTCGTCGAGGAAGATGTTGGGCTCGGACGGATCGGTGGAAGCCCGGATACGAATCCGATCGGGGCACCAGTTCTCCATCTCTCGATCAGCCCGCGCCTTAACGCCGCGAATGAGGTTCTCGACGGTCTCGAGGGAACCACCGTGGCGCAAGAACAGGTCGACGAGGCACGGGAACCGCCCGTCGTCGTCCACCGTCTTCCAGGTACCGTCCTTACTCCCCGACGACACGATCTCGTCTTCCTCAGAGGGAAAGTGGTCCTCCCATGCCCGGCGCTCCCAGAGGAACCCTGGGGCGATCCCGTCCATGCCATAGATCGCCCTCCTGATCTCGGACTCGGGGTCAGCGGGGGTGCGCATCATGCACGCAAGTGCCACCACTCCGTCCGCTCGCCCCGACTCTGCCCGAATCGCGGCAGGCGCCCCCGGAAGGAGCCACGCTGGAGTCGGAGGGCCGTATACCGGCAAATCTTCCTCCTGCTCGCCGGTCTCTTGCAGCGCCGGTAGTACTGGTTGGGCCAGACCTTGAGGCAGGGGCTCGAGCGGTCCTACCTCTTGGCCCCCCCTATCTTGCTGCTGCTGTTGCTGCTGCTGATCCTGCGGCTGCCCCGTTGCCTCGCGCTCCCGCTCTTCCTCCTCCTCTTCTTTCTTTTTCTGCTCCTCAAGAGCTCGAAGGCCAGCGGGCCAGGGAGTCCGACCCGCGATGAGGGAAGTCGACGCTTCCTCCTCCATAGGGCGGGCATCCCCTGACGCCTCGTTTCCACCAGACGTGTCGCTGATGGTGATTGGGTCCGCCTCGACTCCCGGTTGAGGAGGCTCGGGAGCTCCTTCTTGCCCCTGAGTCTGGGGTGCCTCGTCACGCGTCGACGGCATCAGGGTAGGCTCGGGATGAGGCAGAGCACTCTCGTCGTCTACCGGAGGTCGAGAGTTGGAGGAAGCTGCAAAACAAAGAATAGAGGCCGGTCACTATAATGCCCAACATAAGAACGTCACAAGTCCCAAAAGTAAGCCACAAACCTGGCTCCTTGGAGGCTGCCCCCGCTTTGAGCCTCTTCGCCATCGAAGGCTGAGCTTGTTCAAGCATCCGCTTTAATCTGAAACAAAAAGAACCAGCGTAAAAAGACTGGTAAACAAGGAGGCGCAGGACAAAAGCCACAACATCGAAGAGCTTACCCGATGGGGAGGACAGCTCGCCTGCCAATGCCCCGACCGGCGGGTCTCGACCCACCCCGTGTCAAGATCCTGGGCTCCTCGAGGGCAGGCGCTGGCCTTGGCTCAGCACCTTCTGCCAGGCGGGCCCCGGGACTGACGCTTCTGCGGCCAGTCTCGCCCTTCTCGGAGGCCGCGGTGCGACCGCGGGTCAGCGGCCCCGTCGCCTGGGGCTTAGCATGGCTATCCGCCTTCGGCACCAGGGGAGGGCGCGGGGCGGTCTGGCCTATTGTGGGCACGGGAGGAGTATCGGCACGGGGGCGGTGAGATCCACTTGGACCTTCCCTCGGCGTTCCCGTCTGTGGGGCGTCGACGTCACCTCGAGGCGGACCCTCGAGGATGCAGTCGAGGCGAGAGGCCATCCCCTCAGAGTCGTCGCTGTCTTCATCCCCACCATCATCATCGCTGGGGGACTCTTCCTCAGGCTCCCCCCTCTGCCTGGATTTAGCCCGATGCGCCTCCAACGCTTGGCGGTCGAGGTTCTTCTTTTTCTCCCCTTTCTTCGCAGAGTCCTTGGCGGACTTCTGCTTCTCGGCGGACCGGCGTCGCGCGTCACGATCAACCTCGTCCTCCTTTACTGGAGGCCTCGAGGATCGGACGTCGATCCGTCCCTCCCAGAACAAAGGTGGACTTAGAAAAAAGAAAAGAAACCCTAAATCAAAGCTGCGAATGAACAGAAAGCATACCAGATCGATCGAGCCCGCATCCGGCCTCATGGGGAAACCGTTAACGTGCTCCGGCTTGAAGTCACCAGCAATGGCGGCCCTGACCTGGGCCGCTACTTCGTCGTTCACCGGAGCCTCGCTCGACATCCGGCATGCCTCGAGGTCCCGGGACGAGACACCTGGGCCCATCTCGTCCATCCTCAGCGGGCGAGACATCAAGGGGAGAACCCTTCGATGATGGACGGCTGAGAGAATGAGAGCGGCGGTCAATCCCTCCGAGCGTAGCTTCTTCATGACGTCGAGGAGGGGGTCGAGCCGAGATTGGTGAGCAACGACGACGCCGTACGTCCAATTTTCCGGACGCTCCGTGATCAGACGTCCGGTGTAGGCGGGCAGGAGGTCGTCGTCGTTTTGCAAGTAAAACCACTGGGAGTCCCAGCCGGCGTGGTTGGTCGACAGCCCCACCGGGATGTACTCGTGTGGCCTCTCCGTCTTCCCCGTCTTCAACACGAGGTTGAGGCAGCCCGCCCGCACCGGCTTCCTCACGCCGGTGGTCCCCGTAGGGGCGTTGAAGAGCTCGCCCCTGTAGAGGTGGAGCCACAGCTCCCAGTGGGGCATCATCCCCAAATAGCCCTCACACACCGCGGCGAAGACCGCCGCGACGGTGATGGCGTTTGGGGAGAAGTGCTGAAGCTCCACCCCGTAGTGGTGGCAGAGCACCCGCATGAAGCGGCTCGGGGGAGCGCCCAGCCCGTGGCGGTGGAACTTGGCGAACGAAACCACATAGCCTTTAGGCGGCCTGGGCTCCCTTTGGTCCGCCGCCGGCGCGATCCACTCCGGCGACGACAGCGAGGTGCGGCGGCGCAGGAGTCCCTCCCTCTCAAGCTCTTGCAGCCGGCGCTCCGTCATCGACGACGGGCGCCAGTCGTCAGCGGCGACAAGCCTCACAGGCATCCTTGCCAAAAGAATGGCGGATCCGCTACTACTCGAGGGGGCACACACGCGTGGGATGGCAAGGGAACTAAGGCAGCGAAAGGGCTAAGGCGAGAATGAAGACGGGAAGCAGAAGGGAGAACAGCGGTGACGCCAGGACACATTTATAGGCAGCTGTTCACCAACGGGCAGATCCGTAAAAAAGGTAACTCCCCCCATAAATGCGCCATCTAACAGTCCTTCCCCTCTTCACAGATGGGACGCTCTGAATTCCACGCCGACGCAGTGTCGTAACGTCACCCGCCTGAAAAGGCGCGCCCAACGGGCAGAAAGGCGAACCGCCACGGCCTCTTCCTTCCCTTGTAAGCCAAGGGGCGTATCCGTGAAAGCCTCGAGAGGTCGCAGGCTGGCCCACCGAAAGGGTTCGACAGCCGATCTCGAGCGCAAGAGTCAGGGATCCCCAGCGAGCGGTCGGAGATCGAGGCCCGCCTCGAAGACTCGCTGGCGAAGTCCAAGGTAGGGTCGAGACAGTCGAGAGGAATCCCCCCGACGGGAGGCATCGAGCCACTTGACTCTATCGAATGAGACCAGTATCCCCGACCACATCGATCTTGCTTCATGAGAACGCCTCAGGGCTACAGCTGACCCCCTCGAAAGGGGCACAGGTTCTCACTTGGACTACCCGCTAGGAACTCGATCTGGGGCGGGGAAAGACGCTCGCTCTATCGAGAGTACGTCGAAACCTTCGCACAAAACGAGCCAATCAGAACCCTCCACCACAGGTGTCGATGGCGTTTCTGCGAATTATGAAATATAACCCTCGAAGGAGTCAAAAACTCCTCCAAGGGCTCGAGGGCTACCCCCGCGGGGTCGCTCGCGTGCCCCCACGAAAACTCAACCCAAGAATACAGCCTCCACTCGAGCGCCAGCGCTCGAATGGAGACTCGGGGGCTACTGTCGAGGGTATCAATAAGGGGTACCCTCACCGATGCACATAACAAGATTATCCATACGCAGGTCGAGGCCCTCAACTCGACGCTCTGATCATACATACGCGCAGCCATCAACGACCGCAGCCTCGAAGACGGAAATGGTGTCGAGCGAATCGATCAAGGGTCGAGCGCCAGCTATCGTCGAATACGGAGACAGGCCCGAGCGAATCGAGAAGCGTCGAGCGCAAGGACACTGTCCGCCGCCTGACGCGCGCACGAGAGCCAGGACATTTAATGCGCCCGCCGCATTCCCACCTAACACACTGGTCACGGGAGGCGTGATAGGAAACAGGCACCCGTCCCATCGTTCTTTTTGCAGCCTTCCCCACCAAACGACCCAGGGGGTGTCAGGACACGGGAAACGAGGATGGAACGTCTAATCGGAACCCCCTCGAGACAACCAAGGTCAGCGCTCCGGACATCAGGGCATTACACGGCGTCCGACCCTCGACTTGACGTAGCTCCTTCCTGGGGACGAGCTGGGCGTCAACCGACAACACCGCAACCACTCCGCCGGATTTGTCGCCATGTCGTACCGGCGTGCGACTGGTGAACCAGCCCAAGACGGCGCGCAGGAGCGGGATACAGGGGCACGCGTAATCATCACCAGGCTACTAAGATGGGACGGCTCAAGGTCACGCCGGTACGGAGGCCTCGAGTAGGTCAGCGCGCCATGCTCCTATCGACCCCTACTCTAACACCTATACATGTACCCTGGGTCTCTCCTTGATGCTATAAAAGGAAGGGCTCGGGAATAGATAGACATCAGGCGATACCACGTCCATACGCAGTAGAACTCTCACACTCCATACCACGCTTGTGTTCACCCCTATACAAGCACTTCGGTGCAAGATAATACAGACTCCCCTCCCTCGCTGGACGTAGGGCCTTCTCTTGCCCGAACCAGGATAAATCTCTGTGTCTTCTTGCATCACCATCTGGGAAAGGGAGCACGCATACAAATTTACTCGTTAGTGTGACCCCCCAGGGGGAAAACACCGACAGCTCCTATGCGGACTTCCATTCATGGACCCGAACTTTCGGTTATGGACCGGAACTTCTGGTTATGGACTGGAAGTTCGGTCAGACACCGGAAATGTTTTCTCAAACGCGAGCGCATCTCTCACAGCCCAACCGGAACTTCCTGTCCGGCTAATCGAAACTTCCGGTCAGGCACTGGAAGTACCACCGGAAGTTCCACCGGAACTTCCAGTCCTGCATTTTCAGCACCAAGTCAAACCTTGTTAGGATGCTAACTTTTAGCTCCGAACTCCGAATTCGATGATCTTGGACATTTTGGAAAGCTTACTCAGAGGGCTATACAATCCATATGGATACTCAATCCAAGTCATAATGTATCAAAGCAGTATTTTAATCTAAAAGCCATCCTAATGTCCGGAGAACACCGAAAAGCCTCTTTCTCTTCTCCAAGTTGATCAAAATCAACTTCAACACCTTCTCCTTTGCAAATGTGCCAACACCACCAAGTGTACACCACCATGTGCATGTGTGTTAGCATTTCACAAACATTTTTATAGGCTTTCTCATGCAACTCACCACGTCACTAAGCGCTAGGTATATGCAAATGAGACTCACACTTAGTGGCACTAGATAACCATTGCAATTAAAGATTTCCCCTCTTTATAGTACGGCTATCTATCCTAAATCCGGTCAATCACTTCTCTACTCATCTTAGATCGGCAAAAGCAAAATCCTATGTTTATACCTTTGCCTTGATCACTTTACTCCTTGTCCATCACCATGATCTCCACTTCATGCCTTCTCTCTTTATGACCATGTGTCCACCACTCATGTCACATTGCTCCTTCTTAAAATGTGTTGCTATGCCTAACTCAAATCACTTGAACACAAAGCATTAGCAACTTGGTGTCATTAATTACCAAAACCAAACTTGGGCTTTCAATCTCCCCCTTTTTGGTAATTGATGACAACCATCACAAAGATATGAAATGAAATCATAATGAACTTGAATTGTTTGTCCAGAGCATTTTAATCATGAAACCAATATTGGACAAACACTTTAATTTCACTTTTGGTAGTACTAGCTCCCCCTACATATGTGCTTCCACGAGTTTGGTTCAAGTTTGCACATATGCATGAATTGGAATTTTGGGAGATTTATTACTACCAAAATGATGCTAAGGTATATAGAATGGACCTTTGAAGCGTGATACCAATCGGAGTTGCCAAGATACCATCCTTAGCACCAATGTAGCTAGACATACATCAAAAACTCAAGATACCTCGTGAGATCACATTATATGTCTAGATACCACATGAAAATAAAAACTCTATGCTAGAATTCAAAGCATCATTCAAGTTTTATTTTTAGCAATCATCAATCAAACAAGAGTAGTGAATTTAAACTTGTAATGCAACACCTCATTATGTTAGTGCACATACAAATGCAACAAATGGTTCATGAGCTTGCTCCCCCTATTTGTGTGCTCAAGTTTAATTTACCCCTTTCTATTTTCAAAAGTTTTCTCTCCCCCTTAAGCACTTTTCTCCCCCTTTACGACTTATCTTTGTTTCTCTCCCACTTTGTCATCAATGACCACAAAGGTTCAATTTTTTAATGAGAATTAAGTCAATCAATGTGAGGGTCAAATTATAGTTCAATCTAGATCACTTGCCTAGAACATGTAATTCGGTTTGATCCAAGGACAAGCTTTTTCACACCTCATGAAGTATAAGGGTTATCTGGACCATGTTGAATTACACATCATAAGCTCATATTCTAGATTCAACACTAGGCTTACAAGCTCACAAACATGTCATATGCTACCACTAGATCAATCAATCATAGAAACAATAGTGGTACCATACATACATCAACTCCTTTTGATTTTCATGAATGAGCCTATTTTCATGCAAGCATGTCTATATGTTCTAAACATGTCCTTAGCAAAGTATGAATGCTATGTCAACCATCTTTACCTTGCTTTGTTGGAGGAGAGGCATGTCATATATAAATATAGGGGTGCACTCATCTCAAGTTGGAGAAGTTAAGTATGTTCAATTCATTTCTCAACTTGCAAAATCTCTTCTCATCAAGTGGCTTTGTGAAGGTGTCGGCTAGTTGATCTTCGGTGCCAATGCTTTCAATGCTTATATCACCCTTTTGTTGATGATCTCTTATGAAATGGTGCCTTATGTCAATGTGCTTGGTTCTTGAATGTTGAACCGGATTTTGTGTCATCTTGATTGCACTCTCATTGTCACATAGCAAAGGCACATTCTTAAATTTGATTCCAAAGTCATTCAAGGTAGCTTTCATCCAAAGCAATTGTGCACAACAACTATCGGCACTAATGTATTCGGCCTCGGCGGTTGATAGTGCAACACTATTTTGTTTCTTTGATGACCATGAAACTAGAGACCTTCCTAGCAATTGACAAGTGCCACTTGTACTCATTCTATCAATCTTGCATCCACCATAATCGGAGTCTGAATTACCAATCAACTCAAAGTTAGACCCCTTGGGATACCATAATCCAACATCATGAGTGCCCATGAGATACCTCAATATTCTTTTGGTTGCCTTCAAGTGACTTTCTCTAGGTGAAGCTTGGTATCTTGCACATTTGCACACACTAAACATCACATCCGGCCTTGATGCGGTGACATAGAGCAAACTTCCAATCATAGAACGGTATAGCTTTTGATCTACCATGTTGCCACTAGCATCACTACCTAATTGATCATTTGTGTCCATAGGTGTGCTCATTGGTTTAGCTTCTTGCAACCCAAACTTCTTGATCATGTCCTTGATGTACTTGCTTTGACTTACAAAGGTGCCATTCTTCATTTGCTTGATTTGAAGACCAAGGAAGTAACTAAGCTCTCCAATCATGGACATCTCAAACTCATTTGCCATCATTCTTCCAAACTCTTCACAAAAGTCTTGATTGGTTGATCCAAAGATGATATCATCAACATAGATTTGCAACACAAACAAGTCATTGCCAAGTTTCTTGGTGAAGAGGGTAGTGTCAACCTTTCCCATCTTGAACCCTTTGGAGAGAAGGAAATCTCTCAATCTCTCATACCATGCTCTAGGTGCTCGCTTCAAACCGTACAATGCCTTCTTGAGCTTGTAAACATGGTTGGGTTTCTTGTCATCTTCAAAACCGGGAGTGTAACACCCAAAATTTGATTTTCAAATAATAGGATTTAATTTTATTTATTTAAGTATTATTGTAATTTAGTGAATAAGTAATTTTTGGTGGAAAATAAAATTCATCATCAGTTTAGAAACTTGAATTTTGCATCTCATGCTGGAGCATATTTAATTCTGTGTTGTTGTCCTTTTTGTTTGAATTTATTTGATTCAAATTTCTTTTGGAAAATGCTTTAGAAAGAGGAATTAAAAAAAGAAAAAAGGGGAAGGACCCCAGCCGAACACCACTTCCCCCCCCCCCTCGTGCGCGTGGCCCAGACCCCTCGGCCCAGCGAGCGGCCCCGCTCGCCCCCGCGCGTGCCTCCCCCTCCTCTCCCCCACCGAAGACTGGGCCCCACTGCGCAGCGCCTCCTTCTCCCCCTTCCTTTCTTCTCCACCGGTCGAGGACGAGCCGGACTCGGTCCGAGCGGTAACAAACTCCGGATTCTCAGGGATTCGATCTCCCTGAGTCTATTTTAAGCATCCTGGAGCCACCCGTCACCTCCTCTTGCCATCCTTTGCACCCCGGGAACCCTAGCCGCCACTTTTCGTCGAGTTTCATATCTCGTAGAGCTTCAAACTAAACCGCCGCCGTCGCGGGTCACCTCTGTGCCGTCTCAGCTCGAGCAAACCATCCTAGCGAGTTCGGGGTAAGCTCCTCCACGCGTTGGTATTTTTATTTCGGAGTTTGGTGTTGGGAAACGAGAAACCCGCGAACGCCGGCGAGCTTCGCGGCAGTGGCCATGGCACCACCGAACCGGTGCCGAGCTCCGGCCGGACGATGGCTCTGCGTGACCAGAAAGCCGCCCAGGAAGCCTGCCAACCGTTCAACCGAAGATCAACGGCCACGATTCAAACATACCCTTTCACTGCGGTTTTTGATAAAGATTCCCTAGGTAGTTTTCTATTTCGCCCGCAGTCCTTGGCGCCCTGCACCAGATTACGTTTTCCTATTGCGAAAGCGTACTCCTGTCCGGTTGAGTTCAAAGGCGTTTTCAGCTATTTACATCTTTGCCACTAGATTTGTTTTGCTTATAAAATGCTCATTTAAATTCCGTTTTTGTCCATTCAAATTGTGTTAGGTTCGTAATTATATGCTCTACATGTTAGAAATATTAGTTTACTGTTTTGAAACTTTTTATTTCTGCAGTACTATTTAATTAATTATTTCTCTATAGGAAATCTTAGAAAATTCATATCTTTCTCGTTTTAATTCTGATTTTCGTGAACTTTACGTTCGTGTGATCGTAGCGCTGCGTAGAATATTTTCATAAACTTTTATCTTTGATTTCTCACTGTTGGTGTAATGTTCTAATTATAGCTTGTTTGCTTTGTGTATGATTGTCTACATTGGATTGCGTGTTGTTGATTGATGATTGGGATTAGACGGTGAGCCGTACGTTGGTGCTCAAGATCAAGCATTTGAAGACCAGCAGGCTCAGGAGAGCTTTGATCAAGGCAAGTATAACTTGGGATCATCCTTGTTACCTATACACAATTAATATAACATTTATCATATGCATGCTATCACCTTGATGACCTTAGTAAAATCATAGATGATTATTACCCTGAATTCCTTTTTACCTATTTGGATATGCATTTGGGTAGTTCTTGCTAGTGCTTGATTATTAATCCATGATCTTGTGACATGAATATTTGAATATACAATAAACAATAAAATAAGCTTTCTAGCAACTTGAATATAAAGGGTGGAAAGAACTCTAGCTTTTGCTGGATTGATCTTGACCCTCCATAAGGACTTATCCCTTGGCAAAAGCTGGGACAACTCGTACAACCATGGGGGCTATATGGCTCTGGCTTTAGCTCAGTATGAAGAACTTTTCTAGCTTGTTAGAGGTTCCCCGAAAGGGCAGAGGGGCTGAACCGACACGGGTATAGTGCGAGCCCCTGTCCCCATGTGTATAGGCTGCGCGTCATTGTGCCATTCGTAAGGGGGTTATCTATATCTGCTCGCGAAGGAAACCTTGCGGCCCTAACATGTTAGACGAACTTTTGAAAGGCTTCATAGTGATCCCTGCCGACCTCCCTAGGAAGGGGGTTAAGAGATTAGCTACCTCGGGCGAAAGGGTAAATCACGACTCATGGGTAAAGATATACAACCTCTGCAGAGTGTAAAACTGGTATACTAGCCGTGCCCACGGATACGGGTGGCTCGGAAAACTGACGGAATAGATGGACACTGATGAACGTGAATAATGATATTAAATGATGGTTTATTATGTTGTTTATATATGTTATTCTTAATTCTTGTATACATTGATCATGTGGTTATGGGATTAATTATGCTACCTTGATATTTGCTATCCAATGATTAAACATGTTATCCACTATTAAAAGCTAAATGCAGTCAAACCAGTGTTAGCTATTTGAGCCTCATGAACCCTTGATTATACTTGTTGAGTACGATATGTGCTCACTCTTGCAATTTCCCAACACATCAGGATATGATAATGAAGGTGACTGGAATGAGGACTACCGTTATGAGTACTAGGTTTGGAGTCAACCAGTCAACAGTGTCCCTATGTGGAGCTTCCGTCGAGAGCGTTGTTTGTTTTATGCTATCATATTTGTATGAGACTATGTTATTTATTATGTTCCACTATGTAATAAACACTGCAATGGTACATTTGAGATTTGTCTACTTATGTGTGCGACTATTCCTGGGGCACATATGAGTCTTTTATGCATCCTATTTTGTTCTTAAAATATGGGTGTGACAGGGAGGTTGATCAACATAAACCAACTCATTTACAATTCATCTTCGAGGAGCACATACTTGGTGGCTTGAAACCGAATTCGTCTCTCAACTTTCTTGGACGGATCCTTCAAATAATCAATGATTTCTTTTCTCCTATCATCGGCACCGATTGCCGATATTGTATTAATCATAGACTGATATCCCGAGGCATGCTGAGCCAACCGATTGGCCTCTTCATTATGCAATCGAGGAACATGCTCTAATTAGAAATCCCTGAACTCCTTTAACAGTTGCATACTCCTCTCATGATAAGTTATGAGAATTTCACTTCAGCATTCATAACTTCTAGCCAATTGATTTATAACTAACATAGAATCCCCGAAGATTTCAACAGCATCAGCATGAACCTCCCGTAGCAATTCCAACCCCTTTATTAGGGCTTGATATTTAGCTTGATTATTTGTTGACGTGGCAACAATTGGCAAGGAGAACTCATATTTCCTTCCCCGAGGGGAAATTAACACGATGCCGATTTCTGCCCCCCGGTCACATGTGGATCCATCAAAGAAGAGCGTCCAAGGTGCAATCTCCACTGTACCGCAATGTTGGGTTACAAAATCGACCATAATCTGTCCCTTAACTGCTTTAGCCGATTCGTAACACAAGTCGAACTCCGATAGTGCTAAAATCCACTTACCGATCCTGCCACTCATAATCGGCATAGACAGCATATATCGGACCACATCATCTTTGCAAATAACAGTGCATTCGGCCGATAGCAAATAATGAGTCAACTTAATACAGGAGAAATACAAGCATAAGCACAGTTTATCAATAGCCGAATACCTAGTCTCAGCATCAATCAACCTCCTGCTTAAGTAATAAATCACATGCTCTTTCCCTTCAAACTCTTGAATTAAAGCCGAACCGATGACCATTCCATCGGTAGACAAATACAATCTGAAGGGCTTCCCTTACTGAGGTGGAATCAGAACCGGAGGATTTACTAAATAATTCTTGATTTCATCCAGAGCCAACTGTTGCTCTTTCCCCAAACAAATTCTTGATCGGCCTTTAACTTAAGAAGAGGACTGAAAGCACAAATTTTACCAGACAAATTAGATATAAATCTCCTAATAAAATTTACCTTGCCGATCAAGGACTGGAGCTCGGTCTTGTTGGTAGGGGCAACTATTTTGTTGATGGCATCAATAGATCTTCGACTAATTTCAATCCCTCTTTGATGTACCATGAAACCAAGAAACTGTCCTGCCGATACACCAAATGCACACTTATTGGGATTCATTTTCAAACCATGCTTCCTTGCGCATTCCAACACCTTTCGTAGATCGGCAAGATGCTTTGTAAAGTCTCCAGACTTAACCACCACATCATCAATATAAATCTCCACCAGCTTGCCGATGAACTCATGAAATATAAAATTCATTGCTCTCTGATAAGTAGCACCGGCATTCTTCAAGCCGAAGGTCATGACTATCCATTCAAACAACCCAACATGACCAGGACACCTGAATGCAGTTTTTGGAATATCTTCTTCAGCCATGAATATTTGATTGTATCCTGCATTGCCATCCATAAAGCTGATGATCTGATGCCCAGCTGCAGCATCAACTAGCAGATCGGCAACCGGCATTGGGTAGCCATCCATCAGCGTAGCTTTATTGAGATTCCTAAAATCAATGCAAACCCGAAGCTTCCCATTTTTCTTGTAGACTGGAACAACATTGGAAATCTATTCGGCATACCGACACTGCCGAATAAATTTAGCTTCAATAAGTTTAGTTATTTCGGCCTTGATGTCAGGAAGAATATTAGGATTACATCGGCGAGCAGGCTGCTGATGTGGCCGAAATCCAGACTTGATAGGTAACCGATGTTCAACAATTGATCGGTCTAAACCAGGCATCTCAGTATAATCCCAAACAAAGAAATCTTTATATTCCTTTAACAAATCAGTTAATTGTTGCTTACACTCAGGACTTAATTTAGCACTAATAAAAGTAGGTCTAGGTTTATCACCACTACCTATATCTACTTCTACCAAATCATCGGCCGATGTGAATCCCGGGCCTAACTTTCCATCATCGGCGAACCTATCCATTAAAAACCTTCATCAGAACCGACTGCTTGGATCGGTGGAATTTCATAATCGGCAACCTTAAGAAAATCCTTTTCCCAGACTTCTCCTGAAATACACCTAGTTCTCTCGTAGGTGTCTGCCTCTGCCGATGCAATAACATAGGAAGAATCTCCCGGGACAATTTCAATCTTGTCACCTACCCACTGAACCAAGCATTGGTGCATTGTAGACGGGATGCAACAATTGGCATGAATCCAATCTCTTCCCAACACCGAAAAGTCCTGACAAATGATGATTCAGACGAGATTCGGCGTTTTTGAACCACGAAAGGCTTGGCTTCCATTGGGGTTGTAGAAGTAACCAACCCCCTATTAAGGATAGCGTAGAAAGAAATAATAGAAAAAGAGCTCCAGTATAAAGATCTTCATTGGTGCGCAATCCAATTGTATACCACCACTGATAAACCCCAGAATAAGCGATATTCACTGGACCGGTGCAGGTAGTCCGCATCTTCACAGACATGTCTATTTCACCGAGCCTCTCTCCGAGACAGTGCCCAGATCGTTACGCCTCACCGGGGCTTCTGAGGCCGGCTTCCCTGTCATCAGTTCACCAACTTCCTTGACCTTCCGGCACTGGGCAGGCGTCAGCCCCCATACATGGTCTTACGACTTTGCGGAGACCTGTGTTTTTGGTAAATAAGCACCCTTTCCACTGATCACGAAGAAGGTTGTAGGCAAGGTTTTACTGCCGATGGTCAACTCAACGCATATGGCTCCCTTTACCGGAGACACGTTACCCTCAAAGTCTTTGAGCATCATATCGGTTTTGGTCAAATCATGATCTCCTTTTCCAAGCTTCCGATACACTGCATATGGCATGATATTGATAGCAGCTCCACCATCAATTAAAATCTTGGTCATTGGCAGACCATCCACTCTTCCTTTGACAAATAGAGCCTTAAGATGTTGCCTTTCATCGTAGGCAGGCTTTTCAAAGATAGCTGTCATTGGATCCAGAGCCAACTGAGCTATTTGGTCAGAAAACTCCAACTCATCATCACTAGACGGCGCCAGGAACTCCATCGGCAACATAAATACCATGTTGACATCTGCCGATGGACATTTCCCCTTAGGATCCAATTGCTGATCCCCAGATTGGCCAGAGTTCTCGCCCTTGCTTAACTCCTCTCACCTCTCGCGCTGCAGTCTTCCCTTCTGTGTCCTGGTCAACCCCTCTGGACACCATGGAGGAAGTTGCTGCTGCCTCACCGATGGGCGATGATTTTCCCTTGACTCCACCCGATAAGTATTGGCGTCCCTGCAAAAAATGAACTCATCGGGAACCCGCGCATTAGCCATCTCTTCAAGTTCTTCCTGGTTCCTAGGAAAATATTGAACACGATCGCCAAGCCTACCATGCACACTGAGCCTGCCCCCCAGCCGATCATGAACGGACGCTCTCCCCCTAATCAGCCCATCAAATCGCCGATCATCATCGTGATAACGCCGATCGGACCTGTCATACCGATCTTAACTATTGCACTCAGGACAATCTCTGACAGTAGGAAGCTTGATATTTTCCTCCCAGCAATGGATGAAGAACGGACAATTCCAGTGATCTTTGTGCCGATTCCACTCTTGTCGGCGTCTTTCTTCTTCCCGATGGTATTCTTCTTGCCGGCGCCGATACCGGTCCTCACGTTGCTGCCAAGTTTCCCGAGGCCTTCTGTGAGTTATCACAATACCAGATCGGGGAGGCCTTCCGGAGTTGGTTCCTTCCTAGATCAAGCCTTTTCCCTTTGCATCGGCAGTAGTGATCTGATGCTGAGGATCCACCGATGCACTTCTTTCAGCTGCTTCTGATGTTAAGACCTTGGCCTTTCCCTTAGCATCCAGCATGTTTGTCGGGAAAGGGTGTTGATCAATCTTCATCGGCTTCTGAGTTTTGGAGCTGTCAAATTTGATCCTCCTAGATTCTATAGCCGATTGCAGCTGCTGTCTAAAAACTTTACACTCATTAGTGTCGTGAGAAGTTGCATTGTGCCACCTACAATATTTCATCCTTTTTAATTCTTCAGCCAATGGGATTACATGATTGGGTGACAATTTGATCTGACCCTCTTGAAGTAGAAAGTCAAATATCCTATCGGCCTTAGTGATGTAAAATGCGAACTTCTCTGGCTCTTTATGTCCAAAAGGACAAGGCATCGGCTTCTTATTTTTCACCCATTCTACCAAGCCGATGACTGGTTCTTCATTAGAGTCCGAGCTTGCCGCTTTATCCACAAATGATACCTTTTTATTCCATGCTCTCTTGGGCTCAAAAGGCTTGATATCTTGATCAGAAATTCTCTGCACCAAATGACTTAAGCTTTCGAACTCCTGAGATGCATACTTGTCCCTGATGTGTGGCAACAAACCCTGGAAAGCCAAATCGGCTAGCTGCCGATCATCCAAAACCAGACTATAGCATTTGTTCTTAACTTCCCGTATCATTTGCACAAAGTTTTCAACCGATTCATCATTACGTTGCTTCAATTTGACCAAATCGGTGATCTTCTTCTCATGAACTCTAGAAAAGAAGTATTTATGGAATTGTTTCTCTAGATCGGCCCAAGTAATCACTGAGTTGGGAGGTAAGGATATAAACCAAGTGAAAGCCGACCTAGACAATGATGATGAGAATAAGCGAACCCTTAACTCGTCCCTGTTAGCAGCTTCTCCGCACTGGATGATGAACCTGTTGACATGCTCCATGGTTGACGTGTCATCCTGTCCAGAAAACTTAGTAAAATCCAGCACTTTGTACCGATTTGGAAGTGGGATCAAATCATACGCAGGAGGATACGGTGTCCAATAAGAGTAAGTGTTGACTTTGGGTTTTATACCAAATTGGTCTCTCATTACTTCAGCAATCTTATCGGCCCAATAAGCATCATCATCTTGTCGATGAGGCAGTTGCTGATCCGGCACCTGCTGGTAAGCTTCCACGTGTCTGTGCGGCGCACGATCTGCATGGAACATTGGGTTAATCATTTGGCCACCCACCTGCTGACCACCAAACTGCTGTCCGCCGATCTGCTGCCCAAGATTCATTGGCTGGTTGGGCAATCCCTAATTATGGAACCCGGGGTAAATCTGGCCTTGCTGGAACCCTGTAGCCTGATGATTCTGTTGCGGCGTTTGCGGAAAGACTTGCTACCCAAGCCATCCACTATTAACGTTCATCGGCATAGGCCCTGCCAATGATTGATAATTGGGCATCATCATTGAATTGACATACCCTGGCTGAGTCATAAACCTCTGTTGCATCAGCATTGAGTCTGCCGATACGTTAGGCATCTGGAACGTTGGAGCTTGAGAATTCCCAGTGTAAGGTCCTGCAGCAATGGTTGTAGTATACTGGGAACTCTGATTCATCATCATATCTGGAGGTGCCGATGCCATAGGAGCCTTGCCTCTCATATCAGCTGCCTGAGATGTGCCAGGCGTCTTCAAGTATTCCGAGGGCATACCGAAACCCCACCAGTTAGGAGGAGGGACTGGCCCTGACATTATCGATGCCAATAGATCTGTAGTGAACTTAATCTACTCATCTGAAGTCGGTGGATTAGTCGTCATCGGCATAGATTGTGCATTAGTGACTCCTATCGTGCTTGGAGGAACAGGAATTTCCGTGCCCACAGCGGCTGTAGCAGCCGATGGAGCTGTGACCACCGGTGATCCTGGCTGATGATGAGAAGGGCCCACTTAATTTGGTGGCAACTGTCCTTCCTTAAAAGTTCTAGCCACGGCATTGAAAATCGTATTGGACAGCACACCAGGTTGGTTGATCAAAGCACGGTTAATAGCACTATCAACCATATCTTGAAGTTTAACAGGATTGGCTTCAAAAGTAACCTACCAAGGCATCGGTAGCGCATCCTTTTGGATCACCTCGCCGCTCCTGTTTATGCTGAAAGACCTTAAGCATTGCTGCTTGTAATCCTCCATGGCTTTAGCAATAGCTTGCTTCCGTCACAGGGATAACATTCTCCTGATCAAACTCAGTAGTCGACATGTCGATCTTGATCTTGAATATAGTCCCACCGGGCGTGCCAAAAGATGTGTTGATGCAAAAGCTGATCTGCAAACACAAAGGGCTAATACCCGATTTAAACGTTAAGGCGTGCCAGCCGATTTGACCTTACTATCGGCAAAGGTGATAACTCGAATACTTTGGTCCCGACAACAGCGATGCGCCCGGATGCCACGGCCAAGAGGTATTCACGCGGAACTTGAGAACACGCCGAGCTTAAGTCGACGAATTCTGAAGAACTCGTAATAAAAAGGAAAATATGACGAAGTCGTCGAAAAAGTAGATGCTGGAATATGAGTAAAAACTTGTGTTTGATTGATTGATAGATGTCTCGATTACAAGGCCCTAGGGTCTACATTTATACCTTGCTCAAAGAGCTACAACCAGACATGACTAGAATTCGAATTCCAAATTTAAACAGAATCCATATACAAAACGATTTAAATAACTAAGGAAAACATAAAACTATCCTGCCGTGACAAGCTGGGACACCACCACGGACCAATTGGCAACCACCAAGTCTTCCTTCCACGTCGTCGGCAGATTCCCCATCGGCAATGATTAATACTGGCCATCGGCATAAACACATCACCACCCATGGGTTTAGCCACATTCAACTGTCTCCTCATCGGCAACCACCCTTATCGGCAACTCTCCTGCAGACCAGTCACTATTGCCTTTTTCTTTCCGATCCACACTCTACCGATCCTGGGTACGTGTCTAAAAACGGTGTCAACACGTTCACAGAGGCTTACCGCGGCGACGATGAGTGCGCTGGTGGTCTTGGCGTCGAGGTTGGGGCACTAGTGTGGCCGGCGGTGAGCAGCGGACCTCTCCGGCGATGGCGCTGCAGTGGAGCTGCTACGGCTGCGACGCTCGCAAGCGGAGGAGGAAGAAGGAGAGAGGAGCAGGGTGACAGAGTGGAGCCTAGGGGCGCGGGGCGGCGTCCCGACCAGGTCATAGCCGGTCGGCCGCGACGCGTCCAACGCCGGCGTACGGCCGCCACGTGGCCGGCGCCGGGTGGAGCGAGGCGGGCGCCGCGCGCGGGAGAGAGAGGGGAGGGGAAGCTAGCCGCGCTGCATGGCTGGGCCGAAAGGGAGGCGGGTCGGCCCAGCAGCGCCAGTCCCCTTTTCTTTTCTTTTGTATTTCTTTTCTCCAAAAAGGTTTAAATGAAACTTTTGAAGCTTTTACAAAACTTTTCAGGGGTTGCAGTAAAAAGAAGAATTGTTCCCCATAAAATTCCCTACAACTTTGCTTTAATAAGTGAAGCCTTCCAAATAGAATTTGAATCACAGATTAAAACTAGTTCTAGGTTTTTAAATAAACTCATTTTAGGGATTTTTATATAAATTCCATTTCTCAAATCCTATGGCTCCAAAAAAAAACAAAATTACTCTTAAACCTTCTAACACGCAATTCAACCTAATTTGAATATTTCACAATTTTAGAAGCAAGCTTAATATTTCTAACCATATTTAATTCACCTAAACAAAGCACCCATAAAATCACACTTGAATTAGTATTATGCTCATGGGATGTGATGCTTATGCCATGCTTGATGAGAATGCTTATGAATGTTTTATGAGACTAAGTGCATGCTTAACACCTAGGGTGTTACAACCCTTCCCCCCTTAGGGAAATCTCGTCCCAAGATTTGGGTTACTAACCATTTCTTATGAAAATTTGGGTAAACTATTTTTAGGTAATCCTCGGTTTCCTAGGTAGCATCCCTATCATCATGATGACTCCACACCACCTTGTATGTTTTGACAACTCTGTTCCGGGTTACCCGCTCCTTGGTATCTACGATCCCCACTGGCTGCTCTATATATTCTAAGTCTGCCTTTATTTTGATTCCTTGGGGTTCAATCCTTTGTTCGGGTACCTTCAAACATTTCCGTAGCTGGGACACATGGAAGACTGGAAAGATTGAACTCAACTCTTCAGGTAATTGAATCTTGTAGGCTATAGGGCCTTTTATTTCCAGTATCTGATATGGTCCCACATACCTGGGTGCAAGCTTGCTTCGAACTCGGAAACGTTGAACTTTCTTCATTGGCGTAACCTTGAGGTACACATAGTCACCTATATTGAATTCAAGTGGCCTTCTTCTCTTATCAGCATAACTCTTTTGTCGCGATTGTGCCGCCTGCATATGATGCTATATGATTTGCACTTTTTTCTCAGCCTCGTTCACGAAGTCGATACCATAGTATCTCTTTTCCCCAGGTTCAACCCAGTTTAATGGAGTCCTGCACCTTCGACCATACAAAGCTTCGAACGGGGCCATCTTGATACTCTCTTGATAGCTATTATTGTATGAGAACTCAGCCAATGGCAACCATGATTCCCATGATCCCTTGGACGATAACACACAAGCCCTCAGCATATCCTCTAGTACTTGATTGAGTCTTTCCGTTTGACCCGAGTTTTGGGGATGATACGCTGTGCTTCTTATCAGACTAGTCCCCAAACTCTTATGCATTCGCTCCCAGAAATGAGCGGTGAACTGTGGTCCTCTATCTGATATGATGGTCTTGGGAATGCCATGCAACTTGACGATCTCAGCCATATATATATCAGCATACTCAGGAGGTCTGTATGTGTTCTAAACTGGAATGAAATGAGCCGACTTGGTCAATCGACCTATGATTACCCAAATCGAGTCATTTCCCTTTCGTGTCATCGGCAACCCTGTGATAAAATCCATGCTGACCTCTTCCCATTTCCACTCTGGAACTGATAACAGTTGTAACAGACCTGCAGGTTTCATATGTATAGCCTTAACTCTGCAACACGTGTGACAACGGGCCACATACACTGCTATCTCTTTCTTCATCTTAGTCCACCAAAAGTGAGATCTTAGGTCTTGATACATCTTACTACTGCCAGGATGAATAGAAAGCTTGGAGAGATGGGCTTCATCCATGATGCAATTCTTCAATTCTCGATTCTTCGGAACCACCAGCCGGTGCTGAAACCACAATACCCCTTTTTCATCAACTCTAAATTGAGTCCTTGGGTCATTTTTGATCTTCTCTTTGATGTGAAAAAATACCCTTATCTGTTTTCTGACCTTCGATGACTTGACTTTCAAGTGAACAACTAAGTTGTAAGTGACATAAAACTTCAGGATGCATGAGATTGAAACCATCTTCAAACAGAGGTTGAACCACTTGACAATGCGGTTTGCGACTCAAAGCGTCTGCTACCACATTAGCCTTGCCTGGATGGTAGTGGACTTCCAAATCGTAATCCTTGATCATTTCCAACCATCTTCGTTGCCTCATATTCAGCTCGGACTGAGTGAAGATGTATTTCAGACTTTTATGATCGGTGTAGATATGACACTTATTTCTCAGCAAATAGTGCCTCCAGATCTTTAAAGCGTGCACTACCGCTGCTAACTCAAGGTCATGAGTTGGGTAGTTGACTTCGTGTTTTCTCAACTGTCTTGAAGCGTAAGCTATTACTCTGCCGTGTTGCGTCAGCACACATCCCAAGCCACTTTTCGATGCGTCGCAAAACACATCGAAAGGCTTCTCGATATTGGGTTGCGCTAGAACGGGAGCGGTGGTTAGCAACTTTCGCAAGGTGCGAAAGGCTAGTTCACACCCCTCCATCCAGACAAACTTATGATCCTTTTTTAACAAACTAGTCATTGGCTTAGCAATCTTGGAGAGGTCGGGTATGAAACGACGATAATACTCGGGCAGACCAAGAAAACTTCGAACTTCCGAGACAGAAGTTGGTGCCTTCCAGTCCATGACTTCCTGTACTTTTGACGGATCCATAGCAATCCCTTCTTCAGATAGAATGTGCCCTAGGAAAGGGACTTTCTTCAACCAGAACTCACACTTGCTGAACTTTGCATATAACTGATGTTCTCGCAGTCGTGTTAGCACGACTCTCAGATGCTCGGCGTGATCTTGCTCATTTTATGAATAAACCAGAATATCATCGATAAATACCACAACAAACTTATCTAATTCTGGCATAAAGACCAAATTCATCAGATACATGAAGTATGCAAGAGCATTCGTCAAGCCAAAGGACATGACAAGATACTCATACAACCCATATCTGGTGGAAAAAGCAGTCTTCGGGATATCTTGCGGACGGATCTTGATTTGGTGATACCCGGACCTCAAGTCTATCTAGGAAAACACTTTTGCCTTGGACAACTGATCAAACAAGATATCAATCCTTGGCAATGGATACTTGTTTTTGAGCGTCACCGCATTGAGTGGACGATAGTCCACGCACATGCGTAGCGATTGATCCTTCTTTTTCACAAACAACGCCGGACAACCCCTCTCCGATGAACTTGGCCGGATGAACCCTTTATCCAGTAACTCATTTAGTTGATTCTTCAACTCAGCGAGTTCGTTTGGCGGCATCCGGTATGGCCTTCTAGATATTGGTGCGGTACCTGGTATCAACTCGATTGCAAACTCTACTTCCCTATCTGGGGGAAGTCCCGACAATTCCTCAGGAAAGACATCAGGGAACTCACATACCACTGGTATGTGTTCTAGTGGAACCACCTGTACTGCACACGAAAGACTAGCGAAGTCTAACCGTCGAGGTAGCTTGACCTGAAGCACACCTTCCCCCTGTGGGTCCTTGAGGGAAAGAGTTCTATTTCCGGCATCTATAACTGCACCCCAGTCGGTCATCTTATTCATTCTAATGATAACATCCAGAACCAGCCCTGGCATGACCATGAGGTTTACACGAAACCTTCGGCCACTGATATCCAAGGTAACCCCTGTTACTATTTTGTTAGTCAACACATCAGCCCCGGCTGAGCTGATGCGATAGCCATAACCCAACTTAGTAACTGGCTGGTCATGTTTTTGTGCAAATGCTTGGCTCATGAATGAATGCGATGATCCAGAATCAAACAAAATGACTGCAAGATGTTGGTTGACAGGAAACATACCAGCTGTTACCGGTTCTCCTTCCGGGATCTCCTCTATCGAGGTATGGTGCACACGGGCTGGGTAGGTTGTCTGCTGCCTCTTGGGGTAGGACCATTCCTTCGCAAAGTGCCCCATCTTGTGGTAGTTGTAGCACGGTCCCTTGGTCGCATTGTTGGCGGCAGATGCGGTAGCTTGAATTGCTTTTGGCTTGCAGGAGCTATTGCCACCTTGTACGGCTTCTGCTGTGTTGGATGCCCGGTGTTCCTTCTCTGCAGCGGTCGGAACCTAGCACCTGGGATAGGAGGATGATACTGCTGTCGCCCTACCACTGGTGCCCTAGACTGAGACGACCCGGCTTCAAAAGGCCTCTTACGAGACTTGGATGCACTATAGTTGTTGTTATTGTTCTCCTGGGTCAAACAGTCACTAATGTAAGCATTAAAGGTAGCCCGGGTTCCTGTACCCACGGTCTTCAGCATCTTTGGGCTCAAACGTCTCTAGAAACTAGCAATCTTTTTGGCCTCCGTGTTCACAAACTTGGGGGCATAGCGAGCGAGATTATTAAAAGCGTGTAGATACTGCTTCACGGACTTCGTTCCCTGAGCAGCCTCATGAACTCCCCAACCTTCATTTCAACCACACCCGGAGGAATGTAATTTCCCTGGAAAGCGGTGGTGAAGCGATTCCAGGTGATCGGGGTTCCCTCGGGGTAGGTGGTACGATGATGAGACCACCAAATCCCAGCAGGTCCTTGCAACTGATGTGCCGCGTATTCAGCCTTAAGTTCTTCAGTCATCCGAAGAAGACAGAACTTTTGCTCCATGGTGTTGATCCACTCATCTGCCTCAAGCGGCTCCAGTGCCTCCTTGAAGACTGGTGGTTTGGTGTCCATGAAGTCCTTGAAAGTGCTGTACTGGTTGACTTCACGGCCGCCCTGGTTATCCCGACGGCAGGTATTGTCGGCGATATTGCGCAGGGCTTCTTCCATGTTGCGCTGCATCTATTCCATATTGCATTGGCTCCCCAGAAACTGCGCGAAAAACACGTCCGCAGTGTACGGAGGAGGCGGTGGTGGTGGCGGTGATGGTGCCCTATCCTCATTCCGTCGAGCCCCACCTCCGGAGGTACCTGCTCCATGACCGGGGTTGCTGTTACCCCCGCCACGTGCTTGCACCATCTGCATGCGTCAATGATAAGTAATCGTTAGGAGTTGCCATCAACGGTAGACATGTGTAGAATTATGCCGTACTGAACTTACTGAGGAAATAAATTCGCACAATAAACAGAGGCACAACAATTCATCATCCACATACAACATCACTAACAGATTACGTAACATTCCAACAACAAGGTTCGCATACATCTAAAATTGCCAGCTGTTGACACTAGCTAACTCCACTTAGATACTAGGTTTTCATCCCCAGCATGGTGCCAGAGTGTACAAAGGTGTTTATAAATGTAAAGGCTCTGTAGAAAATAATCTATTCTATCCGCAAGCGCACAGATAAAACACCTCATTGTAGCATTTCACCAGGATAAGTATTCCAGGTATCGTTATTTATAATTCTGCTTAAGAGAACAAAAGGGATGAAAATAAAGACTAAATCTATCAAGGCATAGACTAGAGATAAACTTGCAAGAACAGCGATTAGAAATCATGTTGATTACTAATGAGAAACTCGTCACACAGTCACTTACTTTGGCAGGGGGTAAACCATAAAGATAATGATAACGAATTATAACTTCAAGGGATAAATAACACAGCGATTAGAAAATAGACTACTCCTCATATATGTAGGTGATGTCGGATTAGCTAGAGAATAGATTCTAAGTTATCTACTATCTACTAAGTCATAATCTACTCTAGTTATCTACAAGATCATGTATAGCATAAAAGACTCTTCATTCATGTATAAGGAACATTGCTAAAGTAAATCAGAGGATCGCAAGACTTACTCCACAATACCGGTTCTGCCTGTCCTATTAACGGAGGGTGGACTATATAAGAATCAACGAAGCTGTCACTATCGCGAACTACCACACGACCCGGCCAATAGGATACATTTGTAGATAAATAACATCTAAGCACCATGCTCACATGTGATCTATCACCTAACTCCCTCGCGTCAAGAGCTAAGCGCTTTGCAAACTTATACATAAACTCATTATCAATTATAACTATATCAAATGTAGAACTAGAGCAAACTTGAAACATAATAATTAGAGACATAATGCAATTAGAACAAAGAATTAGAGAAAGATATGAATAATACCAATCTTTATTACCGATGATCCGAATCCAGAGCGTAGTGCTCTACTTCTCTAATTGCTATCTAATCAAACCTCTAAACTTGAAGGATTAGGGAGTAGCTAATTCTAATTCTCTGTGGGAGAGAAGCTCTAAACCCTAACTTTGATGGCTACCTCTGAATAATGATTTCTTCTCTTCTCCTCCAGGGGTGGAGAGGCCTTGGTTATATAGTCCTTTCAAGTGAATTTGGGTCGTTGGATCAAACCGACATTGATTGTATGGTTTAGATTGATCCTTTAGGTCGGTGGAGCGTTGTCCCGAGAGAGAGTCCCGATCCAACTCCTGGCCAGGGCGGGCGCCCAAGGGGGGTGGGCGGGCGCCCTGCCCCCGAGCCCGATCGTGTTCTCGTTCGTTCCCGTGGCTTCTGGACTCTTCTAGATTGAGGAAAATTTCGCGGCACATAATTATCTCGTTGTAAACATGACATGTGGGCCTTCTCTCCATATTCTCAGATAACCCTCTGCAGAAATAGATAAACACCAAAGCTCATGGAATTCTATCAGATAAAACCCTAATTCTAGATGTTTGGTGCATATTGATCCTTCTTCATGTTTATTTGATTGTAAATTTTAGTACTTAAGGACCGTCAACAAACTCCCCCAAGCTTACCCTTTGCTCATCCCTAAGCAAACAGCTAAACTCAGACGGATCAGGAGTTGCTTCGATGTTTTCTTTCCTGATAGGCACACATGCTTTTATAAAAATTCTTCCAGATTAGAGTGAAGTGTTATGGAGCTTAGTACCTGCACTTGAGTCTTAAGTAATCGAAAGACAAAATAATTAAGTCAAGCACTATTCCTCCTGTCTACACTTCACCTTTGTTCCAGAGTTTTTTCATAAATTTTCAAAATAAAACTCAGAGTTCCCAGTAATAATTCTCTCAAGTCTCTCTATATGTGGTATTTGTGGATCCTTACCAAAATGTCACTTACCTATAGCTAATGGAATATTTTAAGTGGGGCTCATAGGAGTGAAAAACAGCTCATACATATGTTGTCTAATCGAGCCATGGATCCTAAAGGAACTCAGCATATAATTAAATCAAGATGAGCATGTGTGGTGGAGTAAATGATAGTTATGGTGAAAATATAAGTAATGATAAAGCTTACTTCTCATTGCTCCTTATATTGCAATCTCTCCTCTTCTTTGATCTTTGCTTTGGGAGAACATGGGCCGTCTTTTTATTTCTTTTTTTAGGTGGGTAGTAGACACCCCTAATTCTACTATCGGACACTTGTCCATTTTTTCCGTTCAAGTGTGCATCTTTGTACCCCTAATTCTACTCTGGACACTTGTCCATTTTTACCTCTCGTCTCACTCTTTTTCTTTCTTTTTCTGAGGTTCCGGGCACTTGCCCCTTTTTATTTCCTCGCATATTTTATCATAACCCATGCCTCTTATGCATTGAATCTTTTTGGAAAGAGAGAATAACAATACTTGGGACAGTGAGTGATAATATTTTTAGAAATTTTTAATGAATGGTGGTGAATGGTGTAGTGGATGCGTGCAAGTGAATATCTTAATTTAACCACATGAAAAGCTCCTAAGGGTCTACACAGCTCGATCAAACTCAATGTGAATATAAGTAAAAGATATTATAGCAAGTATGGCTGTGGTAGGTAGTTTGTTATGCTAGGAACTCATCATGTGATTTGTAAGTTTTCAAAATAAATCTCCAGAACTTAGTGTAGTAGGAACAAGACAAACAGCACCTCAAACTTTATATTATGCCTTTTCTCTTACCTAGACTTTAGTTTTATGTTTCCCATAGATAGTAATTTCAGTTTTAGTAATTCCTGGAAGAACTCTAATATAAAAGCTAGGTACTTGAAAGTAAGCAAACAGAGCAACTGTTCAATCATGCATTTTTTTGGTCTTTTCATTTTTCTAGAGATTAAACTTAGCAGGAAAATAAAGCATACTTATCCACACAATCTTTTTATTTTGTTTTCATGTATATAAAATGCAGTGAATTAAAGCAAGAAAATATTTATTGGGTTTTCTAGGTTTTTCTTTTAAGTTAAATAAAACATTAGAATAGAAAAGAATAAATAAGAAGAGCAAATAAAAACTTACTTGATAAAATTGGGGAGGAACTCCCCCAAGCTTGGATGTTGATGTCGGTCTTACCCGATGTTCCATTACCGCATCATGGTTGTGATGTTGTCGTTCATTGTTGTTGTATCTTGTCTCAGCTCTTGTACTGCAGCGGCATGGTCCTGGTTCCATTTTTGTTGCTCTTCTAGGAGTCGTCCATGTTCTGCTTGCGTGTTCTGGATGTCGAGGAGGGTGTTGTCGGTACGAGTGAAGAAAGCACCGGCCTCTTGGTAGTAGTCATTCGTGAAAGCGTAGGAGGCGTCGGAGTATCGTCCTGCATCAAATTGGGGCGGAGGTCTGGATCCAGAAGCTCCATATGGATCAGTGGAGTACCTTCCCGTATGAAAAGGTGGGTTTGTCCACTGGTGATCTTGGCTCTCCGGCCATGTCTCCTCTGTTGGCTCTTGTGGTTGCGCATGTCGAACCCACAGGTCTCGAAGAACTCGGGGGTTGTAGTCTCAATAATGTAGGTGCGCTGCTTCTTCCAGTCCGGGATCAGCTCCATACCAGGTGCGTTCTCGATGGGTGGTCATTCTTTCAGATGCAACTCGCGGTGGAGCTCTCTGGTTCACTAGTGTTGCTGCAATCTCAATCAAAAAATTTTGAACAACGTAGAGGCCAAGGTTCGGGTTAGGTAACCGAATCTTGCCTTTATCATCATATAGCATATACATTACATTCCCCTCTTTCTTTAACATCCGAGCCTGTCTAAATGTGTCATAGCCATGATAAATTCTTAACTCCTCTATGAATTCTAGTGATGAATTTTCTAGTAAATGAAGATTAGAGGCTAGACGAGTGATAAGTGAAGTACATCCTACTGGTCCTTGAAGACTAGGTACACTAAGCCAATGAGAAACTAAAAGTGTAACAGGTGAAGTGGGTACTTTATTAATAGCAGCATATAAAAGTTGCAAATCTCCTACTCTTACTTTCCTAATATCATCACGATAGAAAAGATTGTACCTAAGCCATTTGTGGAACATCCTAAGAGTGGGGTGTTCCATGTCACTGGTTCGGGCTTGACTATAAAAATTATCTCAAGATATTTCTCTCCAAAACTGGTGTCTCTCAAAGTTAGGTAGGTCGGAGTCAATGTTCAGGATGCATCTAGAAGAGAAACCGAGATGGTCGCTCAGCTCTCTCCAAGACAACATAATTTCCTGTTTGAACATCCGAAAAACAATTGTATTCCAAAATGGTGCCAGAGTGTACAAATGTATGTTGTCTTGGAGAACCGAAATGCTTGTTGAGACTAGCTAACACCACTTAGATACTAGGTTGTCATCCCCAGCATGGTGCCAGAGTGTACAAATGTATTTATAAATGTAAAGGCTCTCTAGAAAATAATCTATTCTATCCGCAAGCGCACAGATAAAACACCTCATTGTAGCATTTCACCAGGATAAGTATTCCAGGTATCGTTATTTATAATTCTGCTTAAGAGAACAAAAGGGATGAAAATAAAGACTAAATCTATCAAGGCATAGACTAGAGATAAACTTGCAAGAACATGATTACTAATGAGAAACTCGTCACATAGTCACTTACTTTGGCAGGGGGTAAACCATAAAGATAATGATAATGAATTATAATTTCAAGAGATAAATAACACAACGATTAGAAAATAGACTACTTCTCATATATGTAGGTGATGTCGGATTAGCTAGAGAATGGATTCTAAGTTATCTACTATCTACTAAGTCATATTCTACTCTAGTTATCTACAAGATCATGTATAGCATAAAAGACTCTTCATTCATGTATAAGGAACATTGCTAAAGTAAATCAGAGCATCGCAAGACTTACTCCACAATACCAGTTTTACCTGTCCTATCAACGGAGGGTGCACTATATAAGAATCAACGAAGCTGTCACTATCGCGAACTACCACACGACCCGTCCAATAGGATACATTTGCAGATAGAACTCACATGTGATCTATCACCTAAGCACCATGCTCACATGTGATCTATCACCTAACTCCCTCGCGTCAAGAGCTAACCGCTTTGCAAACTTATACATAAACTCATTATCAATTAGAACTATATCAAATATAGAACTAGAGCAAACTAAGAACATAATTAGAGACATAATGCAATTAGAACAAAGAATTAGAGAAAGATATGAATAATACCAATCTTTGTTACCGAAGATCCGAATCCAGAGCGTAGTGCTCTACTTCTCTAATTGTTATCTAATCAAACCTCTAAACTTGAAGGATTAGGGAGTAGCTAATTCTAATTCTCTATGGGAGAGAAGCTCTAAACCCTAACTTTGATGGCTACCTCTGAATAATGATTTCTTCTCTTCTCCTCCAGGGCTAGAGAGGCCTTGGTTATATAGTCCTTTCAAGTGAATTTGGGTCGTTGGATCAAACCGACATTGATTGTATGGTTTAGATTGATCCTTTAGGTCGGTGGAGCGTTGTCCCGAGAGAGAGTCCCGATCCAACTCCTGGCCAGGGCGGGCACCCAAGGGGGGTGGACGGCGCCCTGCCCCCGAGCCCGATCGTGTTCTCGTTCGTTCCCGTGGCTTCCAGACTCTTCTAGATTGAGGAAAATTGTGCGGCACGTAATTATCTCGTTGTAAACATGACATGTGGGCCTTCTCTCCATATTCTCTGAAAACCCCCTGTAGAAATAGATAAACACCAAAGCTCGTGGAATTCTGTTAGATAAAACCCTAATTCTAGATGTTTGGTGCATATTGATCCTTCTTCATGTTTACTTGATTGTAAGTTTTAGTACTTAAGGACCGTCAACACCAGCATACATACACTGGACTTTCAGCGTCATCTCATAAAGTTTTACATAGCCCAGATCCAAAAGTACAAGACATGACATGCAACATCAACAACAAAAGAAGAAGGACTAGCTCTAGAGCCCTAGCATCTACTCGCTATGGTCACTGTCCATGCCGGAACCCTCCTCGTCCTCATCCACCTGCAGCTGCCTCTATCTCTGGATCCTCATCCATCTGTTCCTCAGAGTCTAGCTCAGCTGCTCCAGGCAGGTGGTGCGGGTGGAGCTGGTTATGCAGCTGGTGGATCTCCTCATGCAAGTTCACATTGTACTCCTCAGCATTAGCTAGCTGCTGCTCAAGCTCTAGCTGCCGGGCCCTCAAGGTGTCCTCCTCGTGCCAGGCTTCATTCCTCTGACCAAGCACATGAACTAGCATGCGCTCGCAGTTCCTGTGAGCAGTAGTCACCCTGTCTCTCTGCTCTCTAACTGCAAGCAGGTCCTGGCTCAGCTCACTATTCTTCTGGACTGCCTGATCCCTCTCTCGGGTCACACGGGCCAACTCTGCCTGCAGCCTCTCAACCTCAGTGTCGAACTCACGCCGCAGCTAGCGCTTCTCATCCTGGACTGTGAGAAGAGACCCGGACAAGTGCCCCAAACAACGCTCCAGGCCCCCATAGGTCTTCATCAAGGCGTACATAGCACTCATAGCTGTACTGTCACTGTGCTAGTCCTCATCCGCACTCCTCTCTAGAGCGTTCATCTCGAACTGATCCCACACCGAAGTGTAGTGGTCACCCCGGGGAAACACCCCAGCGAAGGCGTGGGCCAGCTCCTGTGGAAACCTCTCCATGAGGTCCCTCAGAACTGCGAAAGCTGCCCTGCTAGCACCGTGGAAAGGCATGGTACCTCGGGACTCGTACACCCAGCAGCCCCAGGCAGGGTCACCTCCACTGGTAGGGACCACTGCCTCGATCCCCACCAAGGTCCCATCACCAAGCTGCTCTTTGTCCCAATAGTAGCAAGGTTCCCTTCCTTTGGGATACCCCATCGAACTGAGCACTCTCCAAAACAAGGTGGGCATCCCAAACTCCTCCAGGAACTTGCTCTTATGATGTGAGCTCCTGGCTGCCAACGGATGGCGAGGGGCCCGCCCACCAGTGGACTTGCGAGCGGTGAGCCTAGTGCGTGCCATCTGCTGCAAAGGGAATACCTGGGGTAAGATTGAGGATTATCTTTAATTATGTTATTTAGAATTGGGACAGATTAAATTAAGGGGAGAAAGTAAGCAATGATATGAAATGAACTTGATGCATGCACAGACTTACGATCTCACAAACTTAGAAACAAGGGTTAACACTAATCGGTATATGCGGTGGCATACAACGTTCTCTCATAACGTAACTAGCGTGCTAGGCTGGAACGTGGTTAGTGTACCTACAGAAAACTCATTTCAGCCCAACCACAGTTTGAACATGCAGAACAAAAATTTAAAGCTATACACCCCACATACACAGACACCCCGTCCATGCATATGACGTGTTACTACCCACATCATCGCCCTAATGACGGCCACGCCTCTCGGGACGGAATCTCCCAACATGTGGTACTGTTCCCAAGCACACCAAACATGTGTGCATGACACAGCACCTAACAACACTCCCCTAGATCGGCAGTGTATCCGATCATGCTCTCACAGCTCCCACTTACCGAGGCGTAGAGGAAAAATTGATCCATTCATTACCACTCAAATGAATGGTACTCATACTATTGCACGCCGTATGAGCGACGAAATAGAAATATGATGTATTAACCCCCAAGTCAGTACTTAACTAGCCACCTTAGAGTCTTTAACTGGGCATAAAGGATATGACCATGGAACACTAGATAGTTTTCCAAAAACTTAGTTTGACACCTTGATTATCATTAATAAATAAAAATCTTTTATTAAACCGGTTTAAATTTTGTCCAAATAAAAATCTTTTACTAAACCTTGCTCTGATACCAGCTGTAATAGAACCGCCCAAATTATAAGAGATTAAGCCTAATGGTGACCATTTACATAGTCATCTCATCGAGCTTAAACCCATATAACCCCGGTAGTCCGTGAAATCTCGAAGGATTTCAAACCACATATCATACATACAGCCAAGATCGTAATAACTTTAGCGGTCACCATTCGCAATTACATCCAGTTTACAGCATTCATAAAATATATCAGAGTTCTTAAATTTGTTACAAACCAAGTTCTCAAGTAGCAGAAGCTTCATAGTTTGAAAATAACACACACATACTTAGTCTGATACAGTGCCATAGTTCAGTCATTCCCACAAAAGCAAAAGATGAGGAAGAGTGACCATCGCCCTTGGTCTAGTCATCGCCCATTGCTGGGTACAAGCAGAGGATGCAATAACCATACTACATTTGACCATCTGCAAAACAACATGGGAGTAGAACCCTGAGTACGAAAATGTACTCAGCTAGACTTACCCGTCATAAACCAAAAATAAAGACTCTTCAAGGATCATGAAGGCTATATGGTGAGGGTAGCTGATGACTTTTTACATAAAAGCACTATTCTGTTAACATATGCTAAAGGAATCCTTTTTCTTTTAATTAGCTCAAGTTGAAAGTATCATTACCTATTATCTAGGTTTGCACCTCCTCTATGGCAAACAGTTATAGTAATCTGATGGTACCTCATCATAGCATTCATGCAATTATTCATCATATAGCCCAAGTGTTCCATAGTCCTTACTACGAGGACGAAGCTCATGTCAAGTGCTCACTGTCCAGGAGCGATGGCGATTCGAATCGATTTCTAACCAGCTTGCGAGTTATTCCCCACACAAACCACACTCACTGATCAAGTGAGCTACAGATCACCGTGTTGCACTATCCAGGACCAATTCGCGGGTTCGACAGGCACCACCCGTACCCGAGGACCGTTCCGGCGACCAAGGTATCCAAGGTATACCAAGATTGCGTGCCACACCCTCGTCGTTCTCCTCAACCATCACCAATATAGCATGTACATCGGGCCGATTCCCGGCCCGGATAGTGCTCAGGCTTCGCGGTCAGAACGACTTATCCTTCCAGCTAAATGTGGGGCATGCATTCAACATGACAAGAGGGCCGTCAACGATCGGTCCTTAATCGACACAGGCAGGGGCACTATGGTCAACCCACCACAAGACCCTGCCCGGTCTCAAATTCCATTCCACACTTGGTTATTCTTTCCCAAAGCAATCACCGCTTAATCAAGTAGGTATCCACCTATATCTCGCAGGTGACAGGAAATCACCCGACTTCTACGGGACTAAGCAAGCTAAGCATAGATTCCGTGCCTATCTACATAGGACAAGGTAGATAAACAAGTAGTGATATCAAGGAGTGCATATGCATCAACGGTATCAAGCAATTCCTACCACTTAAATGCAATAGAGTACAACAAGCATAATATATTATTGAAGTTAGCGAGAATAGGGAGACTTAGAATGCTCCGGGGCTTGCCTTTCTCAAACGTGCTCGGCTTATGATCCGGGCACTCTTGCAGCTCTTCTCCGGGCTCTGACACTCCCAGAGGTTCCTGCTCCTGTGCTTCCTCCTGCTCCTCGGGTCCTACCTCGTTCTCCTGCGAGCCTGTATGATGCATGTGTGCTCATGAGTGGAGTGCTAGATGCACGGGAGCAATGCTTATATGAGAGGGTACCAAATAACCATGACATGATGCATAGATGATTTAATTGGCCATTCTTTTTACAAGGTAGTCAACATCATCCGAGAACATGCAATCACACTAAGCCTCTATTCCCTTCTCTTCTACATATTATCCTCAAGTGTAACCAGCAACTCACAAGATGCTTCAAAGATACACCAAACCCCTTTTATTTTACTTAACTTATGTATAACAATTCATAATTTCTTTATTCATTTTTAGGCCTACACAAGTAACATATATTTCTGTTTATCAATAATTTCCACAAAATTACAGTAGACTACCAGTCAAACATAAAGTCTACCATAAATTTTTTCAGAGTATCTGGACACTCATTTTGAGCTACAAAAATCACAAGATCAATTCATAAAAGCAAGTACAAATACTCTACTATGATATAAGTGTCAAACAGCAGATTTCATATTTTTATAAATTACTTATTATCATAAGAAACAACCACAAAAATTTCTAGATTAATTGCATGATCCAATTATTTATTAAAAATCATAAACCACTACCATGCAAGCATTTAAATCACCATAAATTCATTTATACAGCAAATAATGTGTAGCAAAATTTTCCCAGTGACTAATCATCCATGCAGAGCCAGCAAAACAAGTTTCATATTTTTCTGAGTTATATTTTAATTACTATGCATTTTCCAATCCCAGCAAAAACATGGATTAAATATATTATACAGAAAAGGCTTTCAAACATGACATGCAACCACACCAAACTATAGATCCGAGAATAGAGAACACACCAAAATTTGTTTCACCAATTTTGGAGCTATACAACTCAAGATATGGATTTTACATCATTTAAATCAATTTCTGGAAAAACCTTTATTTAAGAAAACCGACGAAAAACGTTAGATTCACCCGGATCCACACCCGCAGAGGCGCTGACAGGTGGGATCTAGGGGTCGTGGCCCCACGGGTCAGCCATGCAGCACTCCAGCCAACTTCGGCCGGCCGGCTCTCGCCGACGGCGAGGTCTCCAGCCACGGGGTGAGCACCAGCGTGTTCCCCGTATCGAGGCGCACCTAAGGGTGCCCTTGGATCGGCCGGATGGTGACCGGAGCACCCCCGACGAGCGTGCATGGTGGCACGGTGGCGCTGCTCACCATGGCCAGGCCGCTCCGGTGCGGTAGAGCGCGCGCGAGTGCTTCTCCGAGCTTCCTCACCGAACTACGGACCTAACGCGCCCAACAGCGAGTGAAAAGAGGGAGAAACTAGCGAGATTCGACACGGTGGAGCTCTCCGGCGAGGTCGGAGCAACTCCGGCGAGCGATTCACGGCACACCACGGGCTCTCACCTCGGTAGAGCGTTCACAGAGGCTTACCGCGGCGACGACGAGTGCGCTGGTGGTCTTGGCGTCGAGGTTGGGGCACTGTCGTGGCCGGCGGTGAGCAGCGGAGCTCTCCGGCGATGGCGCTGCGGTGGAGCTGCTACGGCTGCGACGCTCGCGAGCGGAGGAGGAAGAAGGAGAGAGGAGCGGGGCGACAGAGTGGAGCCTGGGGGCACGGGGCGGCGTCCCGACCAGGTTATAGCCGGTCGGCCGCGAGGCGTCCAACGCCAGCGTACGGCCGCCACATGGCCGGCGCCAGATGGAGCGAGGCGGGCGCCGCGCACGGGACAGAGAGTGGAGGGGAAGCGGGCCGTGCTGCCTGGCTGGGCCGAAAGGGAGGCGGGTCGGCCCAGCAGCGCCTGTCCCCTTTTCTTTTCTTTTTAATTTCTTTTCTCGAAAAAGGTTTTAATGAAACTTTTGAAGCTTTTACAAAACTTTTCAGGGGTTGGAGTAAAAAGAAGAATTGTTTCCCATAAAATTCCCTACAACTTTGCTTTAATAAGTGAAGCCAAATTCCAAATAGAATTTGAATCACAGATTAAAACTAGTTCTAGGTTTTTAAATAAACTCATTTTAGGGATTTTTATATAAATTCCATTTCTCAAATCCTATGGCTCCAAAAATATCACAAAATTACTATTAAACCTTCTAACACGCAATTCAACCTAATTTGAATATTTCACAATTTTAGAAGCAAGATTAATATTTTTAACCATATTTAATTCACCTAAATAAAGCACACATAAAATCACACTTGAATTATTATTATGCTCATGGGATGTGATGCTTATGCCATGCTTGATGAGAATGCTTATGAATGTTTTATGAGACTAAGTGCATGCTTAACACATAGGGTGTTACAAATACCACTGGGAGGAGAACCAACCACTCACCCGAGTCTTTGGGAGCCGCCCCCACTTTGAGCTTCTTGGCCATCGAGGGTTGGGCCTGTTCGAGCGGCCGCTTCAACCTGAGGAAAGGGGAATAAACATAAGAGAAGCCGTAACCTGAGAAAATGCAAAGACATCAGAAGACAAGAATCACAACGTTAAGATCTTACCCCACAGGAAGAGCGACCCGCCTACCAGCACCTCGACCAGCTGGCCTCGAGCCGCCCCGCGTCGAGACCCTGGGCCCCTCACGGGCGGGCGCAGGCCTCGGCTCGGCGTCTCCCGCCTGGCGAGCGCCAGGACTAGAACTCCTACGACCTATTTCACCCTTACTCGAGGCCGCGGCGCGGCCACGGGTCAACGGCCCCGTCGTCAGAGACTTAACCCAGTGGCCCGCCTTAGACGCAGGAGGAGGTTGGGGGCGGGGGACGGCCCGACCCTGCGCAGGCACAGGAGGGGTGTCAGCACGAGAATGGAGCGGAGAGAACTCCCCCTGTTGGCCATCGCGGGACCCGCTCGACGCCCCCTTAGGGGCTCCCGTCCGTGGGACGACGACGTCAGCTTGCGGCGGGCCCTCGAGGATTCTGTTGAGACGGGCCGCCATCCCCTCAGAGTTGTCGCTGCCGTCGTCGCCCTTGTTGCCGTTGTCCTCGTCGGGAGAGTCCTCCTCAGGCTCCCCCCTTTGCCTGGACATCGCCCGATGTGTCTCCAGCACTTGTCGCTCAAGATTCTTCTTCTTTTCCTTCTTCTTTTCTAAGTCCTTTGTGGACTTTTGCTTCTCCGCGGACTCACGCCTCTTGTCACGATCGACATCATCCTCCTTCATCGGAGGCTTCAAGGATCGAGCATCAATCGATCCCTGCACGAGCGAAGCTAAGTCTTAAAAAGGATCGAAGAAAATCAAGAATCGAAGCCATAAAGGGGAGAAGGACTTACCAGGTCAATCGACCCCTTATCAGGCCTCATAGGGAAGCCGTTGACATGCTCAGGCTGAAAGTCGCCTGCGACGGCCGCCCTAACTCTGGCCACGACCTCTTCGTCCGCAGGAGCCTCGTTGGACATCCGGCATGCCTCGAGATCCCGGGACAAAATGCCGGGACCAATCTCATCCATCCTCAGCAGTCGAGACATCAACGGGAGAATCCTCCGGTGATGGACAGCTGAGAGGACGAGCGCCACTGTCAGGCCTTCCTCGCGCAGCTTCTTTAGGGCGTCGAGGATGGGATCGAGTCACGATTGATGGGTCTGGATGACACCATACTTCCAGTGGTTTGGGCACTCTGAGATCAAGCACCCGGTGTAGGCAGGGAGGAGTTCATCGTCGTTCTGTAGGTAGAACCAATGGGAGTCCCACCCGGCGTGGTTCGACGTCAACCCCACCGGGATGTACTCCCGCGGCTTCTCCGCCTTGCCGGTCTTCAGCACCAGGTTGAGGCACCCGACCCGCATCGGCTTCCTCTCCCATGTGGTTCCACTGGGGGCATGGAAGAGCTCGCCCCGATACAAGTGGAGCCACAGATCCCAGTGCGGCATCATCCCAAGGTAGCCCTCACACACCGCGGCGGTGATGGCGTTCGGCGAAAAGTGTTGAAGCTCCACACCGTAGTGGTGGCAGAGCGCCCGCATAAAGCGGCTCGGAGGGGAACCCAAGCCATGGCGGTGAAACTTGGCGAAGGAGACGACGTACCACTTAGGCGGCCTCGGTTCCCGGTGGTCCACCGCCGGCGCGATCCACTCTGGCCGCGATGACGAAACGTGAGGGCGCAGAAGCCCTTCCTTCTCGAGCTCTAGAAGCCGACGCTCCGTCATCGATGACGGGCGCCAGTCATCGGCGGCGATGAGTCTCACCGACATCTTGAGGAGGAAGGAGAACAACTCTGCTACTGCTCGAGGGTGCGCGCGCGTGAGGTGGTAAGGAGGCAGAGGCAATAACGAGGGCAAGAGGCGGAAGGAGCGACGACCTGGAGGCCCAAGGATATTTATAGACGGCTGACCACCAACGGACAGTTCCGGCGGATACGGTAACTCCCCTAGTAAATACGCTGCCTAACGGTCCTTGTTTCTCTCACAGACAGGGTGCTACGAATTCCATGATGGTACAGTGCCGCAACGGCTCCCGCCTGAAAAGGCACGCCCAACGGGCAAAAAGGCGAACCGCTGCGACCCTTTCCTTCCCCTGTAAGCTAAGGTACGCATTCGTTACAATGAAAACCTCGAGAGGTCGCAAGCTGACCCACCGAATGGGTTTAACAGCCGATCTCAAGTACCAGAGTCAGAGATGCCCAGCGAGTGGTTGAAAAGCGAGGGCCGCCTCGAGAACTCGCTGGGGATGTCCGAGGCGAGGACGAGACGGTCGAGAGGAATCCCCATGAAGGGAGGCATCGAGCCGCTGGACTCTATCGAACGAGACCAGTAACCCTAAACACGTCGACCCCGCTTTATAAGAACGCCTCCGGGCTACAGCTGACCCCCTTGAACGGGGCACAGGTTCTCACTTGGATTACCCGATAGGAGCTCAATCTGGGGTAGGTGATGCTCGCTCCTCCGGGAGTACGTCACAGCCCCGTCGCTAAACCAACAGATCGAAGCCTCTAGCTCCTCTTCCATGATGAACATCAAGAGCGCTTCCGTCAGATAAGGCAACATAACCCTCGAAGGAGTCAAAGACTCCTTCAAGAGCTCGGGGGCTACCCCCACGGGGGTCGCTCGTGCGACCCCATGGAAACTCGACCAACAAGAAGAACATCTACTCGAGCGCAAAGCGCTCGAATAGAGGCTCGGGGGCTACTGTCGAGGATATCAGTAAGGGGTACCCTAACCAACGCACATAACGAGAGCATCCATACGTAAATGGAGGCCCCCGACTCGACGCCCCCTGATCGCATGTACGATTGTCGAGATAAGACAACGTCTGTAGCCTCGAACATGGAAAGAGCATCATGCGAATCAACTGGGGCTCGACCGAACGACAACCGTCGAATATGGAAACTGGCTCGTACGAATCGACGAGCCTCGATCGCAAGGACGCCGCCCCGCCGCCTAACGTGGGTACGGAAACTAGGGCATTTAATGCACCTGTCGCGTTCTCACCTAACCCGATAGTCACGGGAAGCGTGATAGGAAGCAAGCACCCATCCAATCGCCTCTTTTTGTAGCTTTGTCCACCGGATGAGTTAGAGCGTGATAGGGCGCAGCAAGGCGGACGGAACGTCTCATCACGACCCCCCACGAGATGCCCAAAGTCAGCGCTCCAACCAGCAGGGCTTTGCGCGGCGTCAGACCCTCAAGCAACCATGCTCCTTCCCTGAGAAGAGTCAGGCAGTGAAAGACAGCGCCTCAACAAACTTGACGCGACTGCAGCACGACGTACAGGCGTGCCCACAGTTAAGCCCATCCAGGGCAGCGCACGGGAGCAGGATTTAGTGGCACGCGTAATCATCATCCAAGTACTGCGTAACAATACAGCTCGAGGCCACACCGGTACGGAAGCCTCGAGTGGGTCAGCGCGCCATACCCCTATCGACCCCTACTCTATCGCCTATGCATGTAACCTAGGTCTCCCGTTGGAGCTATAAAAGGGGAGGCTTTGGAAAGGATATGGGACAAAAGACATACGTAGAAGAGCTACCATATTTCATCTCCATACCATACCGACTTGTATTCACCCCTGTACAAGCACTTAGGTGCAAGATAATAGAAACATCTCCCCCCGCTGGATGTAGGGCCTTCTCTTGCCCGAACCAGGATAAATCTTTGAGTCTTTCTTGCATCACCATCTGGAAAGGGGAGCATGCACACAAGTTTTCCTCATTGGTGTGACCCCCCGAGGGGAAAACACCGACAATAAGTGTATCTCACAAGAGTATCTCACACAAATGCAATGCATAAATGTAAACATGATGCACGGAGTAGCACACAAAATAATCAAAAACCAGCCCTCTCTAGCTCTAGCTCAAGCTCCCCCTAACTCTCATACTCTCAACTCTCTCCCCCTTTGGCATCAAGTGCCAAACACCTAGGACGAAGGAGGCGAAGGCGGAGTAGTGGAGTCCCTCGGCACAGCCTGAAAACGTGTTGCGTTGTCTGATCGATCGGCCGTCGAGTCGGAGGAGATAGAGTGACCCTCTGAAGCTGCACGTGCTGGAGAAGCGGTCTGAGTCGGCTCTGCAGGCTCTGAAGCTGTCATGGGCTGTGCTGGCTGCTGAAGTCCTACTGACGAAGCGGGCACGGACTCTGTCACTGTAGCTGACGTCTCTGGCACAGTAGAGGAAGGTGCAAGCTACTCAGATGAAGCTACTGACGACGACAGGCGCTCAGTAGTGGGAACTGGGACCGTCAATGCTGCAGGAGCCTGGAGAGGTGGAGTAGGGTCACCAGTCAGAGCACTATAAGAGAAACTGATGTGCTGGCATGCTGACGAGTCCAACACGAGCTGTGACGCTGTCGCTGACTGAGGTGTAAAACCAGAGCGTAGAGGTGTGAACTGTGGCACCTGCTCAAAGCTAGAAGAGATGGCACCCTGAGAAACCTGGTGTTCTGGCATCGAGAAAGGCTGGCTCTGAGCAGAAAGCTGGAGTGGCGGCTGGGACTGACTATGTGGCGCTAGGGTAGCAGGTCTGACTGACGAAGTGCCTGGGAGTTGTATCTAAGGAAGCTGAATCCCTGAGGCGGCCATAAGAGCGGCCATCATCGCCGTCTGCTGAGCCTGGAACACAAGCTGCTGCTCCTGGAAGGTCAGAAGCTGTCGCTAGAGCTCGTCCTGCCTAGCCTACATGGCTGCATTGATGGTAGCCTGATCCCTGTCTCTCTTGGCCTGCTCCGCAGCTGTCTGCCACTGATCGGCTCTCCTCCCCTCTCGAATAGCAAGTATAGCGGGGTCTGAAGCACTCGAGGAACCTCCTGCCTCGTGGTCGTGCGGCCTCGGAGGAAGGTCTGGCACTGGAAGACGATAATCATTGTCTGAGCTGTCTGAAGCAAAGGCAAACTCCTCCTCAGCCTCAGCGTCTGCAAACGCCCCAATGGCGATATCCTGCTCCTCCTTAGTCTCTAGGACTGCTCCTGAACTGCGAGTGCCCCTAGGAGAAGGTGGTGGCGCCTGGCCACGTGGTGCACGAGGAGGTGGTGGAGCTCTGAGATCATGATGCGCTCTCAGCATCTGGCAGGGTCCTGGCCTACAGCTCTCTCTACAGGTGAGCTGGGAGAGGCTCTGGCCTAGCACGAAGTATAAGCAAAGTGATCCAGTGTGTGTATGGCAGCTGACGATGACCCCTGAAGCTCTCTGAAATTGTGTCCTCAATCTCTGACACAATCAAATCCCACAAATCAAATGGCGTCTTCAAGATCAGGTGGGCTACCAACCACTGCTGAATCCTGGTGAAGCCGTCTCTATAGCCGAACCTAGGAAAGAGTGTCTTCCTCAACACGAAGTCAAGGATGCTGGCTAGATGAGTCAGGTCACCCACTATCCTATTGGAGCCCACTCCAAAGGGCTGACGGAAATAGGGAGCCACAAAGTCAACCGATGGCAGAGCACCACCGTGAGGACGTCGAGGAGGCTCAAAGTTCCCGTAGCAAAGCTGATGGATCCGAGTGGAATAGGCTCTCAATCCAAGAACCTCTCTGGCCCTCTCTGCTGTCACTCTGTAGTCAGTGTCAGCCAGTGCGTAGTGGATGTAGCTATGGTCTGGAGAAACCCACACTGAGGCATAGAACTCTCGGACCCACTCCTCACAATAAGTGCCCGGTAAAGCAAGTAACTCTGGGAGACCGGTCAGATAGGTGAAATACTGTCTGATGTCCGCACCGACCACGTTCCCAAATATCTCAAGGTCGAGCACCCTGTGCTCCCTGAACTGAGCCTGTGAGCGGACAAGAGCCTCGTACATATCCTCCTGAACAACTGTATAGAATCTGGCCTTGGCTCTTGGATCCCTGGAAGCTGGAAACCAAGTCAGAAAGGGAACAAACCACAGCTCTTGGATTGCTCGAGCGGAGACCTAGGTGTAATCCTTATGTATCCTCACTAGCGCTGGACGTGGAGCTAGAGTGCCACGAGCTGGAGTAGAGCAAGGAGTGGAGGTGGACTGACCCTGCATACCAGTCCTAAGGTTGGCCTGAGTACGAGCGTGAGTCGACCTCCTGAGGGGCTGCTCCTACTGCTGTGCCTCTAACTGCAATTCTGACACGCTGCCCTCCTAGCATGATAGTGCCAGGAGGAGACCCATGAAGTGCCTCAACTGCACGCCTCTACTGTGGCATGAGTTCGGCCCCAATCCTTAGGGCACCTGAGCGTCCACCCCTCTCTGCCGCCTCAGCTGCTGCAGCAACTGCCTCTGCCACCTCAGCCTCTCTATCATTGGCCTTCCTCTTCTTGGTCGCCAGCTTCTTGCCTTTTCCCTTCTCTGTCGCTGACAGGCGACGGGGAGGATCACCTCCACCATCACCTCCTGGAGAACCCCCTGAGCTGGCTACCGGACCACTGACATTCTTGCAACGTGCCATTGCAAGAAACTATCCCTGAAACACTGCCGACAACTGACCAACTGTCACTCAAGAGGCTTGGCCTCAATCCGTACTCGCGGGCTTGGCCCCAAGTTGACTGTCACTGCCAACTGACACTAGAGACAAACGAGCTGCAAAAGATGGAATAGATAGGATATATATAAGCAAACATAATAGCTAGAGGTGAGAAAACCCTACAGATCGCAAGAACAGATAAGGAACGGGCGCGAACGGCTTACGATCTTGCGACGAGATGCGTTCCGAATGAAAGATCGCAAACGGGAATCACCGAAGAATGCAAATCCACTCCTTGTTGATGGTCCTTAAGTACCAAATATAATCATCAAATAAATAAAGAAAAGAATTCAAATGCAACCAACACCTAGACTTAGGGTTTTATCTGACAGAATTCCACGAGTTTTGGTGTTTGTCTATTTCTGTAGGGTGTTATCAGGAAATATGAAGGAAAGGACCACACATCGGGTTTACATAGAGATATTAACTTGCCGCGCAATTTTCTATCATCTAGAATACTCCACAAGCTACGGGAACGAACGAGAGGCCGAACGGGCCCGGGGGCAGGGCGCCCGCCTACCCCCCTTGGGCGCCCGCCATGGTACAAGCATCAATCACAGAATGGAGTACACCATTACAAAGATCTCGTCGAGCTGATCGAAATGCATATATTATTTGCTATATTTGTCAGAATCAAGAGATATTAATAAAAGAAAGACTCCACATAAAAGAGCTGTGGGATTAATTGGGCCCAAATCAGATTTTGGTCCATTAAGGCCTAGGTGCATTTTAATGAGATATGGTGGAAAGTTTAGTACCACATCAGCTGCTGAACCAAAAATGCACAGAGGAGGAGGACTATATAAGCAGACCCCTGGCCCCTGGAGGAGAACAAGTTCATCATAGATTTGAGAGGAGCCCTCGAAGGAATGCCTCTCCTCTAGATAAAATTTCTTTTAGGCTTAGCATCCAATGTGAGTAGAATTAGATCTTCTAGTTTCTACTAGATTGAGAGAGATAGAGTGGAGGTGTAGATCGGAGGAAGCCCGGCCTGTCGGTGTCTACTCCGAGGTTGTACCTACGGGATCAAGTCTTCTAACCCGAGGCTTGCTCCTAGGATTCTTCAGTAATTCAACTTCTAATTCTAGTAAGTTCTTGCTTTATTGTTCTTTGGGTTATGAGTTTACTTTAATCTCTTCCAGTTGAGTATTAGAGTAATCATTGCTAGCGTAAACGTGGTGTTTGGGCTAGGGTACTCATAGATATCCCCTGACTAGCTGGACCGTGGTAGTAGCGAGGAACGTGTCATTTCTGAGTTACCTTTGCATCCCACATCTCGTTAGCAGGACGGGTAGGTTTATAGGTGCGGGTCGAACATCCTTTGTGGTGTCTAGATTCCGTAAGCTTCCCTAATAGAATAGTAGATCATCCTTACCAAGGTTAGAAGGAGACTATGGTTGCAGTCTTCTCTATACATCGCTCACATCGAGAAACATTCTTTGTAGCCTAAAGGGATAGTAGCAATAGATTTGGTTAGTCAGATGCACCCTTTCTCCCAGTGGTAAAAATATAAATACGATAACTCTGGATAACCTCCCGGGTGAAATGCTCACCGATATCCGTGCGCTTGCGGATCATTTCCTTTTTGTGTTACCAAATATCAACAAGCATTTCTGGCGCCGTTGCCAGGGAGAAAGACGGTTTGCTGAGATAACTTTAAGTCTTGCTATTATCTTGTATTATACTTTTATACTTCTATACTTTTATCTTTTTATTTTTATTTTTACGGATAACTCAAATTGCACAGCTATTATTGATTTTTTTGCACCTTCTGAGACCAGCCATAGACCATGGGAGTCAACAAGTCCTTTCTTTGCCCCTAATTATGATATGTGTCCGGAGTCGATTGCAATAGGTCAAAACCAACCCTTTTCTATAGCCGAGGTCCTATCTTTTAATCAAGAAGATAATGAATTTTTAGCTACATCTAGGGAATCTTTTAATCTTTCTATAAATTCTGGTTTAGACCTAGCCCTACAAGACCATGTTTTTTCTCGATATTTTCACATTGGTCTTAATCATATAACCTTTGGTAGAGTTTTTCTTTCTTTATCTGTTAGTAAAGGAAGGTATGTCTTCATTCGTGGACATCCTTCTTGCACTAGTCTTCATAAAAAAATCCTAGAAATAGAGAAGGAATCATCTCCCAAACAAGGAAAGGAAGTTTCAATAGCCGATTTCCAAACATTTCAATCCCATGATTCGGCTATCCAACCCAAACTAGTAGTGCTCCAAAATAATCTAAGAGAAGTAGAAATTCTACCTTTGGAAATTCATTTTGGGATGAGCTTAAACTTCCTGCTTCATAAGAGACCTTTGAGTGCATATATTCTGAACCTTTGATGGACATCTAGAAAGACTCAAGGATGGCATCTTAAGTGATGCAATAGAAGGAGAGTGAAGCCATTTAGAAGACAATCTCATCTTCTCCCATTCTACGCCCACTTTTGATGACTCATTCGAACCTATCTTTAAACCCATCCTTGAACCTAATAATTTCTACTATGCTCTTTCTCTTGAACCTCCCGATGATCCTATGAATCTCTCTAGACATCCCATGCATAAGAGTCACCAAGACCACAAGGAGGATCGAGAAGAGCAACATCAATGGCTAGAGGGCATTAAAAATCCATGTGCTATCACCATTGAATGGATGGATAAAACAAACTTGAGAGACAATCCTAGAGAAATTTTAAGCATTCATGAAGAATCATCCTTGGAGTTTCAGAATGAGAGAAACAACAGTGAGCATGGAAGTTATTTCATAAATACCTTACCAAGTCCTTGCTCATATAAAACATCTCCCCAATCAATTGGTCTCTCCATCCTTACCACATTTGAGATCTCCAACCCCCTCTTCCTTTCTATTTATAAAAACTTTAAAAGGGCGGTTGTCGATGTTTATGTCTATAATAAATATTGCAGATCTCGTTGATCTTGATATAGGTCAGCGTTGGAGGGGAAACCACTTCGCCGACATAAATTGATGGTTTCCCAAGGACAAGCTTAGTGTCCTAAAACAAGCACTTATCAGATCATAACATGAACTTCTAATTATTTGCAACATTGCCTTGTGTATTTGAGCATATAAAGATAATTGTAGAAATATTCCTTCGGGTATTCTTGCCACTAACCTTTCCAGGATTGGAGCAAGAAGATCTGACGGATGACAAGTGCAAGGTATGCCCAACCAATCATCATGCAACATTGAATTAAATTCATCCAAACTTGAATTTTGCAAAATTCAAGCTTGGGGGAGTACATTACATAAAAACATCTTTTGCCATGTTGCTATGTTGGTTATCCCTACCTTTGAGACATGCCTGATTTGTTAAATACTAGTCACACTACTTCTCCACGTAAGTAGATCTCTATAAATGCTCTCATGCTACCTTTATTTCCTTTAGTATATGTCTAGGTTTGGAGTAGTTTCATTTATCTCTTAATTAAGCTTGGTGCTTAGTTTAGGAATGATGATCTTACTTCCAAAGGATTTTTTAAATTAAGCATGGTGCTTAGGTTAAAATGCCCTCCTAAATCAAATTAGTCATGGTGTCTAGGTTGTTTTTTGAGCCGATAGTATGCTATAGTAGATATGGGATATTTTGTTGGACTAACCCCTACAGGAAAACTTTCAATATCAACCTAGGAAGTCCTGAGATACAAACTCACATTGGAGATAAAGGAGACACATGAAGTTTAAAAATTTGCACAAGGACATAGCTCATTCATCATAAAGAGATGATCCATGGAGGGTGCCACAAACACGATGCACAACCGCTAAGAAAGGAAAGCTTCCACAAGGTGATACTATACCATCACTCTTCAAGTAAGGTAACACCTTAAGGTACTTGACTATCACTTTTATGAGCTTCTCCTTGGTTCTGGCATACACATGAATAAAAGAGACAAAGATGTATGATTTGTAGCTCTAAATTAACCAACCCAATTAATTCAATATGTTTAGTCCTTTAATCTTTGTTCTTTGTACTACCTTCGTGATCCCACACTCCTAATCATATAAGCTAATATGTTGCACATTCAATCTTTGGAAGATATAAACAAAACATAAATATAGATAGATTATCTTTCCATTAGGCTGAGCCATCTGATCTGACAAATGCTACGCTCATGATCCATCAACTTTGTCTTGCTCACTATTGAAAGGTCCTAATATGGCTAGAGGGGGGGGTGAATAGCCTATTTAAAAATTTTACAAACTCACTAGAGCAAGAGGTTAGTAAATAACAAAGCGAAGCTATTTGCTCTAGCTCTAATGGGGTGTTTGCAAGCCACCTATCCAACAATTCTAGTTGATATAAACACTAGGCACACAAGAGCTATGTCACTACTTACACTAGAAAGCTACCTAAAGTTTCTATACAAGTAAGTAAGCTACTCTAGTTTGCGGGAATGTAAAAGAGATGGTTTTAACTTTATACCACCGTGTAGAGGGGATGAACCAATCAATAATATGAAGTCCAATCACCGGGAGAAATCCAATGAACAATCACAATGGAGACACACAATTTTTCTCCCGAGGTTAACGTGCTTGCCGGCACGCTACATCCCCATTGTGTCGACCAACACTTGGTGGTTCGGTGGCTAAGAGGTGTAGCATGAACCTCGTCCTCACTAGGACACCACAAGAACATACCCATAAGTGAGGTAGCTCAATGACATGAGCAATCCACTAATGTTGCCTTTGGCTCTCCGCTGAGGTAGGCACAAACCTCTCACAATCGCTGGGAGATGGCCACGAACAATCACCAACTCGTGCCAATCCTCCTCCGCTGCTCCAAGCCGTCTAGGTGGCGGCAACCACCAAGAGTAACAAGAAAACCGCAGCAAAATCGATCGCCAAGTGCCACTAGATGCAATCACTCAAGCAAATGCACTTGGAATCATTCCCAATCTCACAAAGATGTTTAATCTATGAAGGAGATGAGTGGGAGGTGTTTGCTTAGGCTCACAAGGATGTTATGTATGCTAGAATGCCAAGAGTGTGAGCCCCAAGCCGGCCAAACACGTATTTATAGCCCCTCAAACAAATAGAGCCGTTGGCTCTTTCACTGGGCGAAATACGGGGTCACCAGACGCTCTTAAAGGGGCACCGGACGCTCAACACCTGCGTCCGGTGCTCCAAAGTCAGCCGCGTGTCAGAGTCTAACGGTAACCTGCAGAGCACCGGACGCTGAGCAGGTTGGCACCGGACGCGTCCGGTGCACACCGGACTCATGCGCAGAGAGCTCCGCAAACTCGCAGGGTCACCGGACGCTAAGCACCGAAAGCGTCCGGTGCTCACGGGATCCATGCGCAGAGAGGGTCGCAAAAACGCCCGCACACCGGACGCTAACCACCGGACGCTCAAGCCAGCGTCCGGTGCCAATCGTCCGGTGCCTTACCCTAGCTGGGTCAGGCACTGTCTGCACCGGACGCTCAGACTCAGCGTCCGGTGCTCCAGAAGCAAGCGTCCGGTGAGTGTTTTCTCAGCGAGAAACACTCCCGCGACTTCTCCAAAAATTCCCACTGGCGCAATAGAAAATATGCACTTCATTTTCTCGAAAAGCGCCGAATCCTCTCTCTACTCTTCAAACTCCACCTCCTTCTCAAAGTGTGCCAACACCTCAACGTGTGTTCCAACAAGTGTGCACGTGTGTTAGCATTTTTACAAACAATTTCTTTGAAGGAGTTAAGTTAGCTCACTAGGTTCTAAATGCATGCACATGAACAATGACACCTAGTGGCACTTGATAACCGCTTAGCCAAAGAATTCCCCTCTTTATAGTACGGCTATCTATCCTAAATATGATCACACCCTCTATGGTGTCTTGATCACCAAAACCAAAACCCTAAGCATACCTTTGCCTTGATCTCCATAGGGTTTTGTTTTTCTCTTTCTTCTTTTCCAAGTTGAGCACTTTATCATCTTGTGGTCATCACCATTATCACCATGATCATTGCTTGCTCCATCACCTGGCATGTACCAACCTCATTAAGTCTACACACACTTAGTATAGAGGTTAGTGCTAGGGTTTCATAAGTTATCCAAAACCAAACTAGGGCTTTCAATCTCCCCCTTTTTGGTAATTGATGACAACCCTTTTTCCAAAGATTTTCAATAAAATTTTCTTGGATTCATGTTGCTTGCCCAAGCATTTTACCATGTGCAGAGGTTATGGACAAGTTTCATAAACCCAAAATTGGTAGCAATTGCTCCCCCTACATATGTGCTAAGAGTTTGGATTTTAAAGCTTGCACATATGCTTGAATAGGAAATATAGGAGTCAATTTCTACCAAAATGATGCTAAGGTGTAAAGAATGGACCTTTGAAGCGTGATACCAATCGGAGTTGCCAATATACACCATCCTTAGCACCATTAGTAACTAGCCATTCACAAAACTAGAACACCTCGTGAGATCAACATTATAAACAAGGTTCTAGTACCACTTGGGAAACAACTAAAGGTCTAGTTATACTACCTAAGCATGCTAGTTTTTCATTTCATCAATCAAACTTATAACTAGCATACACCACACAAGCAAGGTATTGGAGAGAAGAAAACTTCTAAAGCTAATGCAAATGCAAGCATACATATGTGATGCACATTCAAATGCAACATACAAGTTTGTGAGCTTGCTCCCCCTACTTGTCTGCTTCAAAATTTTAATTGATCCCCTTCTTTTATCATGTTACTCCCCTATCTCCCCTTCTTTTATCATGTTACTCCCCTATCTTCAATCTTTGGGAAATTCTCTCCCCCTTTGTCATCAAAACCACAAAAGGTGAGCTCCAATTTTTAGAAAGGTTAGTGTGAAACCATGTGAAGTGAGATCATTTCCCCAAATTGGTCCAATCTAGATTACTTGCCTAAGATATTTAACTCGGTTTGATCCAAGGACAAGCTTCTTCACACCTCCAAATAAGGGTTATCTTGTACCATGTTGAGCTAAACACTTATAGCTCATATTCTAGATCAAACACTAGGATTGCAAGCCCACAAACATGTCATATGCTACCACTAGATCAAGTCAAGCATAGAAGCAATAGTGGTACCATACAAGCATCAAATTTATTTGATTTTCATGAATGATCCTAAGATATGTAAGGAATGACTAGATGCACTAAACAAGTCCTTAGCAAAGATGGATGACATGTCAAACAATTTCACCTTGCTTTGCTCGAAGGAGAGGCATGTCATATAGTGGGGGTGCATCAACACATATTTGAAAAGTCAAGTATGTTCAATTCATTCCTTAGCTTGCAAAACCTCTTCTCATCAAGTGGCTTGGTGAATATATCGGCAAGTTGATCATCGGTGCCTATTGTTGACACTTGCTAACACCACTTGAATACTAGGTTGTCATCCCCAGCATATATCAGCAAGTTGATCATCGGTGCCTATTGTTGACACTTGCTAACACCACTTGAATACTAGGTTGTCATCCCCTGCATGGCACTAGAGTGTACTATGGTATTTATACGCACACAGATAATCCGCAAGCGTACGGATACCGTTATAGCTTTTTCCCGGTTAAAGGTTTTATCGTATCCACAGGGAAACGGGAGAACCAACTACGCTCTAACTTAACCAGGATAGATAGATAAGTGTAAATAGGAAAGATGGTAGAATCGAATAAGAACAATATTAAAGGTAAGATAACAGTGAGTGATAATATGGGAATAGAGAATAGAGCAATTCTAGTATATGGGCGATGGTAGCAGAATAGAGAGGATAACTATGGTTTCTCTACTTCAAAGGGGTATGTCTATGTCTGGGACGAACCACGTGATAAGAGTACACCACAAAGGATGCTTATCCTTAGGCCGATAAACCCTACCCGTCCTGCTAACGAGAGGTGGACTACAGAGGACCAACGTAACTGTCACCTACGCGGCCTACCACACGATCCAGCTAGACAGGGGATATCCACAAGTAATCTAGGTCTAAGCACCACGCTTACACCTATACTACAACTCTAACCTATAGCATCCCATAGATTAGAAGTACTCAAAAGAGTTGTGAACCAGAACATACATAATTAGTAATTGCATAATAAATTAGAAGTAGATTACCAGAGTCATCCCATGAGCAAGCTTGATTAGAGCTTGATCATGACGACGTACAACCGGAGGAAGAACTGACATGCCGGCCTCTCCTCTAATCCTCCTTCGCTCTCCATCTTGCTACTATCTAGATCTACTCTAGTTTAGAGAAGAGAGGAGAGCTCTCATCTCTAAACCCTAGCTTTTGCTCCGTCTATGAATAATGAATAATGATCAAGGGGTGCCTCCTCCAGGGGCCAAGGGGTCTGGTTATATAGTCCCCTCAAGTGAACCTGGGCTGTCGGATCAAACCGACATTGATTGAACGGTTATTCTTGATCCTTTAGGTCGATGGAGCATAATCCGCGAGGTTGAACGTGATTGGCCACTGTAGCAGGGCGGGCGCCCTAAGGACTTGGGCGGGCGCCCAGGTCTTGGCTCCGTTCGGCCTCCGCTTCCTTCCCGTGGCTTCTGGAGTCTTCTAGATGTAAAATAATTGCGCGGCACGTTGATATCTCTATGTAATCCCGACGTGTGGGCCTTTCTTCTGTATTTCCTGATAACCCCCTGTAGAAATAGACAAACACCAAAACTCGTAGAATTCTATCAGATAAAACCCTAAGTCTAGATGTTGATTTCATTTAGATCCTTTTCTTTGTTTATTTGATTATTAAATTTGATACTCAAGGACCGTCAACAAACTCCCCCAAGCTTATCTCTTGCTCGTCCCTGAGCAAGGATAGACTCAGCAATGGATCAGAAGTTGTTGCAATATCTTAAAAATTTGACGGTACACATGCTTTTAAATAAGATCTCATCTCTGAGTTAGAGTAAACTGTCAAGAACTAAAACTTAGTTACTTTACCTTTCACCATGGGACTTGTAACCGTCACTTCTGTCTTGAGTAGTTAAAAGATAGAACAGTCTAGCCAAGTGCCATGTCTCTTATTCTTGATCAGCTATAGCTCTGGAGTTTTTGCAGATTTTCAAATAAAACTCAGAGATTCCTTGTATGACTCTCTAAATCTCTCTTTTGTTGTATTTCTAGATCCTTACCAAGGCAGTGATGGTATATGCCTTCTCTCAAGATATATGGTAATTGTGGTATAAGGCATAGTGACATTGTCTTCTCTCTCACCCTATTCTAATAAGTCTTTAATATCTGGAGCTCATAGGTGGGAGACAGCTAATACATACTTACAAGACATTTATTGCATAGTCAAACCATGGATCCAGAGAAACAAGTCAATAAGTCAAATCAAGACGTGCATGTGTGGCGAATGAATGGTGTATGGTGATGATGGTGATAACAATGGTGGAAGTCTAATTCTACTTTTGCTCTTTTAAGGGGATACATACCGTCCTTGCTTTTTGAAACTTTATGAGGAGAATGAGATGCTCTTCTTTTTCTTTCCTCTCAAGTGGGTATCCTGTACGCCTAATTCTACTTTCGGACACTTGTCCATTTTTACCTCTCGTCTCACTTTTTCTTTCTTTCGAGGTTCCGGGCACTTGCCCCTTTTTATTTCCTCGTTTATTATTTTTTTTCTTTTTTTTCAGAGCTCTCATCTCTTGAGATAATATAGCATGTGGTAGTAGCAAGATAACTTGAGCATTTATTTCACAAGGAAAAAACAGAAATATTTTTGGTTATTCTCTCCCGGATTAGGAGTAGAATATTTTTGGGTGGCTCTGGAGATGGAAATGAGTGGATATATGTGGATGGTACTTCTGGAGTAGAAGCAGCATGTATGAGTGAACGTGCAAGTGAATCTTGATTTAACCACATGACAAGCTCCTAAGTGTCTACACAGCTTGACCACACTCAATGCTCATAAGCAGTAAATAATAAATGTGTGGCTCAAAGTCTAGCAAGCATGTATATATGGCTGTGGTAGGAATTTAAACTTTCATCATACAGGAACTCATCATGCAATATTTTAAAGATTTTTCAAAGATAAAATTCTCCAGAATTCTAGCATCTCTAGGAACAGATAAACAGCAGCTCAGCCTTCCCATATCATATCCGTTAACAACTTAGATTTCAGATCAAGGTTTCATCCCACAAGTTTAGATCTAGAGCAAGCTTTAAATTATAACAGTTATGTCTAAACTTGAGAGAGAACTTCAAATTTGCAAATTAGGCAGAGTAACTATTCATCATATACATGCTAGAGTTTTATTATTAAGATTCAGATTAGCATAGCCACTTTATTTATTAATTAAACACACTAAGCAAAAGATATATATAAGCACAAAATCTTTAATTGGTTTTTCATAGTTTATGTATTTTAATATTCTAATATAATATAAGTATAAAGATAGGTAGAAATACTTAGCGAGATAAATGGGGGTGCTCTCCCCCAAGCTGAATTTTGACGTAATTTCTCTTGATGTAGCTAGCAGGTGGCAGAGGTGTATTTGAAAGTCAGCAGCATTCTGACAACGATTAGAATGTCCTCCGTCTGCTAGTCTTCTTGATTCTTAAATTTTATGGAGCTCAAATAGACAACAAAGCTTGTGGAACTAATTAAGTGTTAGCATAAATATCTAGCCTTCATCATGTTGAGCTTCCTCAATAAATATTACTCCCTGTTTTTATATTTTTATTTTATAATGCAGAAAAAAAATATTTATTTTATTTTTATGCCACCACAGTGAAGGTACTTATGGGTTTTATGCCACTCATATACTCACATGAAGCTTAGTATTTTTTTAAAATTTTTATTTTCTTTTCAAGATAGCATGATTAACTAATAATCTATTTAAGGAAAGTAAATAATTAAAGGGATAAGGGAATGTAGAAAGGATAAATATGGATAACTACTGATCTTACCTTTTGGCGTGGGTTCAATGTTTTAAGTCTTCTTAACAAGACTTCTCACCGTGTTCATTCTTCAGGTGCGTCATTTGATTCAGGTGCGGACCTTGACGTCTGCACCTCTTCGTTTGCCCAGCAGTTCGAAGTGCGGCGTTGGCAGTATCCTGCTCAGTGTGTTTGTGCTTGTAGATCCAGGTCCTTCACTTGGTAGAGTCTGAGAGTTATAAAACTCCTCCGTGTTTTGCTCGAAGTGTACCTGCTCATAGAGACAAGGCAGAGATCAAGTGCATGGGTCCTGTTGGTGGAAAACACCAACAGAACCTAAAGTGTATTTGTTCTTCTCTAACCCTAAGCATAGTGAGCAAGACAAAGCTGATCGATGAAAAGCTCATGAGTGTAGCACTTATAACATTTATCAGATCAGATCGCTCAACCTTATGGAAAGATAATCTATGTATATGTCTTTTTCTTTATATCTCTCAATGATTGAATGTGTAACATTTTAGCTCATATGATTAGGAGTGTGGGATCATGGAGTTAGTACTAAGAACAAGGATTAAAGGACTAAACATGTTGACTCAGTTGGGTTGGTTAATCTAGAGTTGTAAATCATACATATTTGTCTCTTTTATTTATATGAACGCCAGAACCAAGGAGAAGCTTATAAAAGTGATAGTCAAGTACCTTAAGATGTTACCTTGCATGAAGAGTGATGGTACAGTATCACCTTGTGGAAGCTTTCCTCTCTTAGCGGTTGTGCATCGTGTTTGTGGCATCCTCCATGGATCATCTCTCTATGATGAATGAGCTATGTCCTTCTTGTGCCAATTGTTAAACTTCATGTGTCACTCTCTTCATCTCTGATGTGAGTTTATCTCAGGACTTTCCAAATCGATATTGAAAGTTTTTCTGCAGGGGTTAGTCCGACAAAAATATACCAATGTCTACACAAGCAGTTTTTTAGTTCAATAACCGAACTAGACTCCTTGTCTAATGAGATTAAGGAAGGCTGTTTAACCTAAGCACCATGCTTAATTTAAAAGCCAATAGAAGTATGTGCAGTACTTCCAAACTAACACTTACTAGTAAATAGACAAAGGTAGCATGACAGCATTTATAGAGATCTACTCAAGTGGAGATGAAGTAGTGTGATTAGTATTTAACAAATTGAGCATGTCTTAGAGGTAGGGACAACCAACATAGCAACATGGCAAAAGATGTTTTTATGTAAAGTACTCCCCCAAGCTTGAATTTTACAGAATTCAAGTTTGGATGAATTTAATTCAATGTTGTATGATGATTGGTTGGACATACCTTATGCTTGTCACTCATCCGATCCTCTTGCTCCAATCCTGTAAAGGTTAGTGACAAGAATACCCGAAGGATTATTTTTACAATTATCCTTATATGCTCAATACACAAGGTAATGTTGCAAATAATTAAAAGCTCATGTTACGATCTGATCAGTGCTTATTTTAAGACTAAGCTTGTCCTTGGGAAACCATCAATTTATGTCGGCGAAGTGGTTTCCCTTCCAACGCTGACCTATATCAAGATCAACTCAACGAGATCTGCAATATTTATTATAGACATATGCATCGACAACCGCCCTTTTAAAGTTTTTATGAATAGAAAGGAAGAGGGGGTTGGAGATCTCAAATGTGGTGATGTTGCATATGAGCATGGAGTGAATGAAGTGGCTATGAAATAAATTCCATGCTCATTAATGTTATCTTCGTCTCCAATCTTAATATTTGGAGTTTCTCCTGAATTGGTCTCACTTATGTCCTCTTCTATAGTTGGATGAATCCCATCTTCAAAGGGAGTCAAGAACTCACCATTTGAAATTGAACCAAAGTCAGAATTCATTAAGGCTTCTTCCTTATCTATCCATTCTACACATTCTAGCCATTTAGAACTTGTGATCAGGAAAGGGGAGGTGTTAGAATTTTCAATATGGCTTAGCTCTCCTTCACTTGATATGTCATCCTCGACTTCTTCATAATAAGAACCAGGACATTCTCTAAGAGAATCATTATTGCGAGGATTTGAATTATCCCTGCTTGAAGGTCTCTTATGGAACCAGAAGTCTAAACCATCAGCATCTGAAAGATTTAAGGTCGGAATTCCTTCCTCTCTTGGAGAATTTTGGGGTATTGATGGTTTAGGATCGATAGCTAAAGTTTGGAATTAAAGTGGTTGTGATCTGGCTATCGAAACTTCTTCTTCTTGTCTTGGAACTGGTTCTGTCTCTTTCTCAGGGATATAAAAGCTAGGAGACTTTCCAATCAAATTCCAAGCTTCACTAGCAGGTAGGTGATAGAAGGATCCTCTAGAGGCTGTATTCAAGGTTTGCTTATTTTCCCCACTAAGGCCCTCAAAAAAGTGAATTAGAACAACTTCTTCTGGAATAGAAAGTTTTGGGCCAGTGAGAGTAAGGTTAATAAAGCGGTCCCATGATTTCCTAAGAGATTCTTCTTCCAGTTGTCTAAAAGAAATAATCTCACGCCGAAGTTCCGCCACTTTGGAGATTGGAAAATATTTAGAAAGAAAACTACTATATAACTCCTTCCAATCTCCATGAACACTCCCTATTTTGAGTTTGTGCCAATGTCTAGCTTTTCCCGTTAGAGGGAACGGAAAGAGCTTCCATTTAAGGGTCTCATCGGACATGCCTTCTATGCGAAGGAGGTCACAGACTCGATAAAACTCTCTTAGGTGTGTGTATGGGTTTTCCTCACCTTCTCCTGAGAAAGGTTGTTTTTGTACAAATTCTATGTATTCGGGGTCTATCTCAAAACTAGATGCTATGATAGGCTTTGAAGATTTTGGTGGTTCGAGATGTGTGCCCGTAGGTCTATGAAATTCATAGATAGACATGTTTGAATTCATGATAGACCAGAGATCAAGGATTAGATAAGAAGAAAGAATAGCAGAGATAAGTCAAATGATAAAAGGAAAAGTATATATATATAATTCTTTTTTTTAGAAAATGATTAAGCTAGTTCGTAGTCAACTCAGCAGCCGTTTCCCCGGCAACGGCGCCAAAAATGCTTGTTGACACTTGCTAACACCACTTGAATACTAGGTTGTCATCTCCAGCATGGCACTATAGTGTACTATGGTATTTATACACACACAGACAATCCGCAAGCGCACGGATACCGTTATAGCTTTTTCCCGGTTAAAGGTTTTATCGTATCCACAGGGAAATGGGAGAACCAACTACGCTCTAACTTAACCAGGATGGATAGATAAGTGTAAACAGGAAAGGTGGTAGAATCGAATAAGAACAATATTAAAGGTAAGATAACAGTGAGTGATAATATGGGAATAGAGAATAGAGCAATTCTAGTATATGGGCGATGGTAGCAGAATAGAGAGGATAACTATGGTTTCTCTACTTCAAAGGGGTATGTCTATGTCTGGGACGAACCACATGATAAGAGTACACCACAAAGGATGCTTATCCTTAGGCCGATAAACCATACCCGTCCTGCTAACGAGAGGTGGACTACAGAGGACCAACGTAACTGTCACCTACGCGGCCTACCACACGATCCAGCTAGACAGGGGATATCCACAAGTAATCTAGGTCTAAGCACCACGCTTACACCTATACTACAACTCTAACCTATAGCGTCCTATAGATTAGAAGTACTCAAAAGAGTTGTGAACCAGAACATACATAGTTAGTAATTGCATAATGAATTAGAAGTAGATTACCAGAGTCATCCCATGAGCAAGCTTGATTAGAGCTTGATCATGACGAAGTACAACCGGAGGAAGAACCGACAGGCCGGCCTCTCCTCTAATCCTCCTTCGCTCTCCATCTTGCTACTATCTAGATCTACTCTAGTTTAGAGAAGAGAGGAGAGCTCTCATCTCTAAATGCTAGCTTTTGCTCTGTCTATGAATAATGAATAATGATCAAGGGGTGCCTCCTCCAGGGGCCAGGGGGTCTGGTTATATAGTCCCCTCAAGTGAACCTGGGCCATCGGATCAAACCGACATTGATTGAACGGTTATTCTTGATCCTTTAGGTCGGTGGAGCATAATCCGCGAGGTTGAACGTGATTGGCCACCGTAGCAGGGCGGGCGCCCTAAGGACTTGGGCGGGCGCCCAGGTCTTGGCTCCGTTCGGCCTCCGCTTCCTTCCCATGGCTTCTGGAGTGTTCTAGATGTAAAATAATTGCGCGGCACGTTGATATCTCTATGTAATCCTGACGTGTGGGCCTTTCTTCCGTATTTCCTGATAACCCCCTACAGAAATAGACAAACACCAAAACTCGTGGAATTCTGTCAGATAAAACCCTAAGTCTAAATGTTGATTTCATTTAGATCCTTTTCTTTGTTTATTTGATAATTAAATTTTATACTTAAGGACCGTCAACACCTATACTCTCAATGCAAATGTCCCCTTTTTGTTGGTGATCTCTTATGAAATGATGGCGGACATCTATATGCTTTGTTCTTGAATGTTGAACTGGATTGTTGGTGAGCTTCACGACACTTTCATTGTCACATAGCAATGGCACTTCTTTGAAATTGATTCCAAAGTCCTTCAATGTTGCCTTCATCCATAGGATTTGTGCACAACAACTACCGGCCGCAATGTACTCCGCTTTGGCGTTTGATAGTGCAACACTATTTTGTTTCTTGGATGACCATGAGACAAGTGATCTTCCCAATAGTTGACATGTGCACGATGTGCTTCTTCTCTCAACTTTGCATCCCACATAGTCCGAGTCGGAATATCCAACAAGTTCAAACTTTGCACGTTTGGGATACCATAAACCAACATTTTGTGTATGCTTCAAGTACCTCAATATTCTCTTTGTTGCTTTCAAATGACTTTCTCTTGGTGAGGCTTGAAATCTTGCACACATGCATACACTAAACATGACATCCGGTCTTGATGCGGTCACATAGAGTAAGCTTCCAATCATAGACCGATATAACTTTTGATCCACCATGTTTCCACTTGAATCACTATCTAGATTTCCATTTGTTCCCATTGGAGTGCTAATTGCCTTTGCATCATCCATTCCAAACTTCTTGAGCATGTCTTTTATGTACTTGCCTTGACTCACAAATGTGCCATTCTTCAATTGCTTGATTTGAAGACCAAGGAAGTAACTAAGCTCTCCGATCATTGACATCTCAAATTCATTAGCCATCATGTTTCCAAACTCCTCACAAAATTCTTGGTTCGTTGATCCAAATATGATATCATCAACATATATTTGCAACACAAACAAGTCCTTGCCAATCTTCTTGGTGAAGAGAGTGGTGTCAACCTTGCCCATCTTGAAACCTTTAGAGAGTAAGAAATCTCTCAATCTCTCATACCATGCTCTAGGTGCTTGCTTCAAACCATACAATGCCTTTCTTAGCTTGTAAACATGGTTGAGTTCTTATCATCTTCAAAACCGGGAGGTTGCTCAACATAGACTTCTTCATTGATATAGCCATTGAGAAATGCACTTTTCACATCCATTTGATATAACTTGATGTTATGTGCACAAGCATAGGCCAACAAGATCCTAATTGCTTCCAATCTTGCAACCGGGGCATATGTTTCACCAAAGTCAAGACCTTCAACTTGAGTATAGCCTTCTGCTACCAATCTTGCTTTGTTTCTTACAACTATCCCATCTTGATCTTGTTTGTTGCGAAAGACCCATCTAGTACCAATGACATTGTGATCACTAGACCTCTCAACTAATTCCCATACTTGATTTCTCTTGAAATTGTTAAGCTCTTCATGCATAGCATTAACCCAATCAACATCTCTCAATGCTTCATCAATCTTCTTTGGCTCAATGTGAGACACAAAGGAGAAATGCTCACAAAACGATGCTAATCTTGATCTAGTTTGCACTCCTCTTTGAATGTCACCTATGATATGATCCAATGGATGATCTCTTGCAATATTTGTTGGTTGGAGTATTTGTACTTGATTGCTTGCACTTGGTTGATCATGAGATGATGTACTAGCTTGTTGATCTTGCACTTGTGTACCACTTGTACTAGCTTGATTTTGATCATGAGAACCACTAGCTTGCACATTAGAGGTAGGAAGCACTTGATCTTTGTCATCTTCAACATCAATCACCTCTCTAGGCCTTAAATCACCAATGTCCATATTCTTCATTGCATCGGCTAATTGGGTGCCTCTTACATCATCTAGATTCTCATCTTCCTCTTGAGAGCCATTGGTTTCATCAAACTCAACATCATGCACCTCCTCAAGAGTACCACTAGTCAAATTCCACACTCTATAAGCTTTGCTAGTAGTGGAGTAACCAAGCAAGAAACCTTCATCACATTTCTTTTCAAATTTACTCAATCTAGTGCCTTTCTTCAATATGTAGCATTTGCAACCAAAAACCCAAAAGTATGCAATATTGGGCTTTCTACCATTCAAGAGCTCATATGGTGTTTTCTCCATCATTGGGTGACAATAGAGTCGGTTGCTATAGTAGCAAGCCGTGTTGATTGCTTCGGCCCAAAAGGAATGACTCACATTGTATTCACTCAACATTGATCTTGTCATATCAATCAAGGTTCTATTCTTCCTCTCAACAAGACTATTTGATTGTGGAGTGTACTTGGCCAAGAATTGATGTCTAATGCCAAATTCATCACAAAGCTCATCAACTCTTGTATTCTTGAATTCACTTCCATTGTCACTTCTCACTTTCTTGATGGTTGTTTCAAACTCATTGTGTATTCTCTTGACAAATGATTTGAAGGTTGCAAAAGCATCACTCTTGTCACTAAGAAAGAATACCCATGTATATCTTGTGAAATCATCCACTATCACAAATCCATATTTATTTACACCAATGCTTGTGTATGTGGTTGGTCCAAACAAGTCCATGTGCAACAACTCAAATGCCTTGCATGTACTCATGATGCTCTTCTTTGGATGAGTGTTGCCAACTTGTTTTTCGGCTTGACATGCACTACAAAGCTTGTCTTTCTCAAATGTGACATCTTTTAAGCCTCTAACAAGATCATGCTTGACTAGCTTGTTCAATTGTTTCATACCAACATCACCAAGCCTTCTATGCCATAACCAACCCATGCTAGATTTAGTGAGCAAGCATGTTGATAATTGAGCATCACTAGCATTGAAATCAACCAAGTATAGATTCTCATATCTAAATCCTTTGAATATCAAGTTTGAGCCATCTACACTTATGATCTCTACATCATCAACTCCAAATATACATTTGAAACCAAGATCACAAAGTTGAGCTACGGATAGCAAGTTGAAATTCAAGCTCTCTACTAGTAGCACATTGGAAATGCTCAAGTCATTGGATATAGCAATTTTACCAAGCCCTTTGACCTTGCCTTTGCCATTGTCACCAAATGTGATACTATCAACACCATTGTCATCATTTGAATTGATTGAATTGAACATTCTTGAATCACCGGTCATGTGTTGTGTGCACCCACTATCAAGCACCCAATGCCTTCCTCCGGCTTTATAGTTTACCTACAAAACAAATCAATGTTTCTTAGGTACCCATACTTGTTTGGGTCCTTGGAGGTTAGTGACTAAGCTTTTTGGTACCCAAATGGCCTTCTTCTTTGGACCCACAATTGGTGTACCAACAAACTTAGCATGCACACCCTTCTCACCCTTGGTAAGCACATAACAAGAACCAAAAGGAATGTAAGGTGCATTAGCAATTTTCTTGTTCTTGTTCATTTTATTGCAATTAAGCTCTAAGTGCCCAACTTGCTTGCATTTTTTGCAATACCGACCATTGCTCTTCACAAAGCTAGGCTTGTGAGTTGCAAAGGCTTTCTTGCCCTTCTTGGGGGTATAGCCTAATCCCTCTTTGTTGAGAGAAAACCTTTGGCTACCCAAGCACTTTAGCAAGCGGGCCTCACCACCATAGGCCTTCCCTAGGGTGTGAGTAAGCTCATTCACCTCTCTCTTGAGAGTCTCATTCTCAACCTTTAGTGAAGCATCACAAGTGACACTAACACTAGAAGTGGTGGTAGAGTTGGTGGTGGTGGATGAAGACCTACAAGAAGAGTTAGTGGCAACAACAATAGGTAGGTTGGGAGATTCTTTGATTAAGTCACATGTTGTGCCCACATCACATGATACAACAACCTTTTCCTTGTTCTCTTCTAACAACAAGGAGTGAGCTTTCTCAAGCTTGGTGTGAGCCTTGCCAAGCTTCTCATGGGCTTCCACTAGCCTCTCATGATTAGCATTGAGCTCATCAAAGGATTGCTCAAGAGCTTTTAACTTCTTGATCAATTCTTTGCACTTCTTGTTTTTAGATTGAATAAGAGAATCGGCTTGTTCTAACATGTCCATGAGTTGTTCATTAGTGAATTCATTTTCATCATCACTATCACTATCATGTTCATGTTCACTTTTACTTTCACTCTCATCAAATTGTACCTTATGGCCCTTGGCCATGAAGCATGAAGGAGTGTCAAAGAGTGATGGCTTGTTGATAGCAATGCTTGCAAGCGCCTTCTTCTTGGATGCCTTGTCATCATCACTAAAATCATCATTCGAAGAAGCATCACTATCCCATGTTACAACATATGATCCACCCTTCTTCTTCTTCTTGAAGACCATCTTCTTCTCTTTCTTTTCTTTGTTCTCCTTCTTGTTCTTCTTATCATGCTCATCATTGTCACTATTGTAAGGACAATCCGCCACAATATGATCGGGGCTTTTGCACTTGTAGCATAGCCTCACATGCTCCTTGTTCTTGAACTGATCTCTTCTTTTTCTTGTATGATAGCCCTTCTTCTTCATCATCTTGCCAAACTTGCGGACAAAGAGTGCTAGTGCCTCATCATCACTATCATCATTGGAGCACTCCTCATCACTTGATTCTTCCTTCTTGGCCTTGCCCTTGTTCTTGCTCTTGGATGAAGAGCTAGCTTTGAATGCTACGCTCTTCTTCTTCTTGTCATCATCATCCTTCTTCATGACCTCATCATCATCATTGTCATTGTATTGATCTTCGGTCATGACATCTCCAAGTACCTCATTGGGAGATACACCCGTCAATGCTCCTCTAAATATGATTGTTCTCAATGTCTTGAACCTCTTGGGCAAGCACATTAAGAACTTGTGAATGAAGTCCTCATCCTTCACTTTCTCACCAAGGTCCATGAGATCATTGATGATGACTTGGAGCCTATAGAACATCTCCGGTATGGACTCATCATCCTTCATCTTGAAGTTGGAAAGCTTGTCCTTGAGCATGTATAACTTGGCACTTTTTACCGTTGTAGTGCCCTCATATGTTTCTTCTAGTCTTGTCCACACTTCACTTGCCTTCTCAAGATCTTTGACTTGTTCAAACACCTTTGAATCAATGCCATTATAAATTGTGTTGAGAGCCATAGCATTGCTTGTTTGCTCTCTCATTGTCGGTGGGGTTAGCCGGATCAAGAATCACAAAGTCATTTTCGGTGACTTCCCACACTCTATCATTGATTGATCCAAGATACATTTTCATCTTTCTCTTCCAATAGTCAAAAGAACTTGTGCCATCAAAGAACAGTGGTTTGCACCCAACATGGTTGAACACTATTTGAGCCATAATTTGAGCACCGAGGTTGTTAAGCCTTCACAAACGGTGACCACGGCTTTGATTCCACTTGAAAGGTCCTAATATGGTTAGAGGGGGGTGAATAGCCTATTTAAAAATTCTACAAACTCACTAGAGGAAGAGGATAAGAAATAACAAAGCGAAGCTATTTGCTCTAGCTCTAATGGGGTGTTTGCAAGCCACCTATCCAACAATTCTAGTTGATATAAACACTAGGCACACAAGAGTTATGTCACTACTTACACTAGAAAGCTACCTAAAGTTTCTATACAAGTAAGTAAGCTACTCTAGTTTGCGGGAATGTAAAAGAGATGGTTTTAACTTTATACCGCCGTATAGAGGGGATGAACCAATCAATAATATGAAGTCCAATCACCGGGAGAAATCCAATGAACAATCACAATGGAGACACACAATTTTTCTCTCGAGGTTCACGTGCTTGCCGACACGCTACGTCCCCGTTGTGTCGACCAACACTTGGTGGTTCGGTGGCTAAGAGGTGTAGCACGAACCTCGTCCTCACTAGGACACCACAAGAACCTACCCACAAGTGAGGTAGCTCAATGACACGAGCAATCCACTAATGTTGCCTTTGGCTCTCCGCCGAGGTAGGCATAAACCTCTCACAATCGCCGGGAGATGGCCACGAACAATCACCAACTCGTGCCAATCCTCCTCCGCTGCTCCAAGCCGTCTAGGTGGCGGCAACCACCAAGAGTAACAAGAAAACCGCAGCCAAATCGATCCCCAAGTGCCACTAGATGCAATCACTCAAGCAAATACACTTGGAATCATTCCCAATCTCACAAAGATGTTTAATCTATGAAGGAGATGAGTGGGAGGTGTTTGCTTAGGCTCACAAGGATGTTATGTATGCTAGAATGCCAAGAGTGTGAGCCCCAAGCCGGCCAAACACGTATTTATAGCCCCTCAAACAAATAGAGCCGTTGGCTCTTTCACTGGGCGAAATATGGGGTCACCGGACGCTCTTAAAGGGGCACCGGACGCTCAACACCTGCGTCCGGTGCTCCAAAGTCAGCCGCGTGTCAGAGTCTAACGGTAACCTGCAGAGCACCGGACGCTGAGCAGGTTGGCACCGGATGTGTCCGGTGCACACCGGACTCATGCGCAGAGAGCTCCACAAACTCGCAGGGTCACCGGACGCTAAGCACCGGTAGCGTCCGGGGCTTACCGGACCCATGCGCAGAGAGGGTCGCAAAAACGCCCGCACACCGGACGCTAACCACCAGACGCTCAAGCCAGCGTCCGGTGCCTATCGTCCGGTGCCTTACCCTAGCTGGGTCAGGCACTGTCTGCACCAGACGCTCAGACTCAGCGTCCGGTGCTCCAGAAGCCAGCGTCCGGTGAGTGTTTTCTCAGCGAGAAACACTCCCGCGACTTCTCCAAAAATTCCCACCGGCGCAATAGAAAATATGCACTTCATTTTCTCGAAAAGCGCCGAATCCTCTCTCTACTCTTCAAACTCCACCTCCTTCTCAAAGTGTGCCAACACCACAACGTGTGTACCAACAAGTGTGCACGTGTGTTAGCATTTTCACAAACAATTTCTTTGAAGGAGTTAAGTTAGCTCACTAGGTTCTAAATGCATGAACATGAACAATGACACCTAGTGGCACTTGGTAACCGCTTAGCCAAAGAATTCCCCTCTTTATAGTACGGCTATCTATCCTAAATATGATCACACCCTCTATGGTGTCTTGATCACCAAAACCAAAACCCTAAGCAATACCTTTGCCTTGATCTCCATAGGGTTTTGTTTTTCTCTTTCTTCTTTTCCAAGTTGAGCACTTTATCATCTTGTGGTCATCACCATTATCACCATGATCATTACTTGCTCCATCACTTGGCATGTACCAACCTCATTAAGTCTACGCACACTTAGTATAGAGGTTAGTGCTAGGGTTTCATCAGTTATCCAAAACCAAACTAGGGCTTTCAACTATGCTTAATGATAGAGAAGAACAAATACACTTTTGGTTCTCTTGGTGTTTTCCACCAACATGACCCATGCACTTGATCTCTGCCTTGTCTCTATGAACAGGTACACTTCAAGCAAAACATGGAGGAGTTTTACAACTCCCAGACTCCACCAAGTGAAGGACCTGGTTCTACGAGCACAAACACACTGAGCAGGATATTACCAACACCACACTTCAAACTGCTGAGCAACCAAAGAACATGGGTGACTCCGTATCAAGAGGTGCAGATGTCAAGGTCCACACCTAATCAAATGATGCCCCTAAAGGATGAAGACGGTGAGAAGTCTTGTCCAGAAGACTTAAAACATTGGATCCTTGTCGGAGGAGGTCAAGATCGTCGACTCAAGTCGCCTTTCCTGATCAAGAAGGACGACCCTGGTGTTCCAAGCATCAATTGCACAATCAATGGATAGTCTTTTCAGAAGACACTCTACGACATCGGATCTGACGTCAACATAATGGCAGCAGTCACTTATCAGCTCCTGCATGAAACCGTGCCCCTACAACCAACATACATTCAGCTCCAGATGGTTTTTCAGGTCATTGACATGGGAGAAGACGAGTATGATCCACCCATCATCCTTGGAAGACCGTTCCTCAACACTATCAAAATCAGGATGAGAAGAACACGACACAACCGCAACCAGAGGAGGAAAATCATCAAGGACGGATGGGCAGACTACGAAGGATAAGTGGTAAGGCCTGAAGACATACAACTTGCACAGAACTGTCCTGAGGAGACCATAGCACCGAGTCAGGAAAAGAAGATAGTTATACACGAAGAGGAGGCTCCGCCGGAACCACCGACTACGCCACCTAGCGAACCCCAGGACAACTGAAAACACAAGGAGTCCCGTTCGGAGGACTTAAAAACACCGAACGCCTTGCCAAGAGGTAAACTTGGTAGTTATCCTTTTCCTCTAAATTATTCAATTATAGTTTGCTTAGTTAACCAGGTTCATGCTATCTTGAAAAGAAAATAAAAATGTTAAAAATAGTAAGCCAAATATGAGTAGACTTGTGGTTTAAAAACCCATAGGTATACTGACTGTGGTGGCATAAAATAAATAGGTTTTCATCTTACAATAAAAATATAAATAATAAGTGCATGAGCCTGCTAAATAAAATTTATTAGGAGGAAGCTCAGTATGATAAAGGCAATGAGATTTTATGCTAACACTTAACCAGTTCCACAAAGCTTTGTTGTCTATTTGAGCTCCATAGAATTCAAGGATCAAAGAAGACTAGCAGACGGAGGACATCCTAATCGCTATCAGGGTTCTGCCGACATTCAAATACACCTCCGCCACCTGCTAGCTACATCAGAAGAAATTACGTCAAAATCCAGCTTAGGGAGAGCACCCCCATTTATCCAGCTAAGTGTTTGTACTCGCGTTTATACTTTATTCAAATAATAAAAAGATGCATAATCATAAAAACCCAAATAAAGATTTTGTGCTTTCATATATATCTTTGCTTAGTTGGCTAAATAAATAAATAAATAAAGTTTGCTATGAACCCTCATGATAAACTCTCACATGGAAATGATGAATAGTTGCTCTACCATGACTAGTTCTTAAAATTAAAATCTCTCTCAAGTTTAGGCATAACTGTTATAATTTAAACCTGCTCTAAACCTGAACTTGTGGGAAGAGTACTTGATCTAAAGTCTAAGTCGTTAACGTATATGATATGGGAAGGTTGAGCTGCTGTTTATCTGTTCCTAGAGATGCTAGAATTCTGGAGAATTTTATCTTTAAAATTCTTTAAAATAACACATGATGAGTTTCTGTATGATGAGAGTTTAAATTCCTACCACAGCCATATATACATGCTTGCTAGACTTTGAGCCATACATTTACTTTTTACTGCTTATGAGCATTGAGTGTGGTCAAGCTGTGTAGACCCTTAGGAGCTTGTCATGTGGTTAAAATCAAGATTCACTTGCACGTTCACTCGTATATGCTGCTTCTACTCCGGAAGTACGCATCCACATACATCCACTCATTTCCATCTCCAGATCCACCCAAAAGTATTCTACTCCTAATCCGGCAGAGAATAGCCAAAAACATTATCCTATCCCTGTTATTCCCTGTGTAATGATGCTCGAGTTATCTTGGTTACTACCACTTGCTATATTATTTCAGGAGATGAGTGCTCTAAAAAAAAGAGAAAAAATACGAGGAAATAAAAAGGGGCAAGTGCCCACAACCTCGAAGAAAAGAAAAAGTGAGACGAGAGGTAAAAATGGACAAGTGTCCGATAGTAGAATTAGGGGTACAAGATACCCACCTGAGAGGAAAGAAAAAGAAAATATAGAGCATCTCATTCTCTTCAAAAAGCTTCAAAGTGCAAGAAAGGTATGTATCGCCTTAAAAGAGCAAAAGTAGAATTAGACTTTCACCATTGTTATCGCCATCATCACCATACACTATTCACTCGCCACACATGCACATCTTGATTTGACTTATTGACTTGTTTCTCTGGATCCATAGTTTGACTATGCAATAAATGTCTTGTAAGTATGTATTAGCTGTCTCCCACCTATGTGCTCCAGATATGAAACCTTATTAGAGTAGGGTGAGAGAGAAGGCAATATCACTATGCCTCATACCACAAATACTATATACTTTGAGAGAAGGCGTATATCATCACTGTCTTGGTAAGGATCTAGAAATACCATAAAAGACAGATTTGAGAGAGTCATACAAGGAATCTCTGAGTTTTATTTTGAAAATCTACAAAAACTATAGAGCTATAGTTGATCAAAGAATAAGAGACATGGTGCTTGACTTGACCGATCTTTTAACTGCTCAAGACAAAAGTGATTGTTACAAGCCCCATGGTGAAAGGTAAAATGAGTAAGTTTTAAGTCTTAACAGTTTATTCTAACTCAGAGATGAGATCTTGCTTGAACGCATGTGTACTTTTAAGGCATGAAACCATTGTAGAAACTCTTGAGTCCATCCTTGCTCAGGGACGAGCAAGAGGTAAGCTTGGGGGAGTTTGTTGATGGTCCTTAAGTACCAAATATAATCATCAAATAAATAAAGAAAAGGATCCAAATGCAACCAACACCTAGACTTAGGGTTTTATCTGACAGAATTCCACGAGTTTTGGTGTTTGTTTATTTCTATAGGGGGTTATTAGGAAATTTGAAGGAAAGGCCCACACGTCGGGTTTACATAGAGATATTAACGTGCCGCGCAATTTTCTATCATCTGGAAGTCTCCAGAAGCCACTGGAACGAACGAGAGGCCGAACGGGCCCGGGGGCAGGGCGCCCGCCCTCCCCCCTTGGGCGCCCGCCATGGTACAAGCACCAATCCCAGAATGGTGTACACCATTACAAAGATCTTGTCGAGCTGATCGAAATGCATATATTATTTGCTAAATTTGGAGTTCAGAATCAAGAGATATTAATAAAAGAAAGACTCCACATAAAAGAGCTGCGGGATAATTGGGCCCAAATCAGATTTTGGCCCATTAAGGCCTATGTGCATTTTAATGAGATATGGCGGAAAGTTTAGTACCACATCGCCTGCTGAACCAAAAATGCACAGAGGAGGAGGACTATATAAGCAGAACCCCTGGCCCCTGGAGGAGAACAAGTTCATCATAGAGTTGAGAGGAGCCCTCGAAGGAATACCTCTCCTCTAAATAAAATTTCTTTTAGGCTTAGCATCCAATGTGAGTAGAATTAGATCTTCTAGTTTCTACTAGATTGAGAGAGATAGAGTGGAGGTGTACATCGGAGGAAGCCCGGCCTGTCGGTGTCTACTCCGAGGTTGTACCCGAGGCTTGCTCCTAGGATTCTTCAGTAATTCGACTTCTAATTCCAGTAAGTTCTTGCTTTATTGTTCTTTTGTTTATGAGTTTACTTTAATCTCTTCCGGTTGAGTATTAGAGTAATCATTGCTAGCGTAAACGTGGTGTTTGGGCTAGGGTACTCATAGATATCCCCTGACTAGCTGGACCGTGGTAGTAGCGAGGAACCTGACATTTCCGAGTTACCTTTGCATCCCACATCTCGTTAGCAGGACGGGTAGGTTTATAGGTGCGGGTCGAACATCCTTTGTGGTGTCTAGATTCCGTAAGCTTCCCCAATAGAACAGTAGATCATCCTTACCAAGGTTAGAAGGAGACTACGGTTGCAGTCTTCTCTATACATCGCTCACATCGAGAAACATTCTTTGTAGCCTAAAGGGATAGTAGCAATAGATTTGGTTAGTCAGATGCACCCTTTCTCCCAGTAGTAAAAATATAAATACGATAACTCTAGATAACCTCCCGAGTGAAATGCTCACCGATATCCGTGCGCTTGCGGATCATTTCCTTATTGCGTTACCAAATATCAGCACTCCTCAAGGTGCTATGAAGGGTAAACGAAGGAGAATATTGTCAACAACAACATCCAAATTTGTTTAGGCATTAAACCACACACCTTAAGTGCGTAGAGAAAGGAGCTCACCCCAAACCCTAAAACTTCACGCGAGAATCAGTTCACGGCACGAGGAGAGGATGGAGGAGCCCTTGGGGAAGATTTTGCACTAGGAGGAAGAGATCTCGCCGGGGAAAGCTTGAATCCACGGGCGGCGGCGGCGGATCGGCGAGTTAGGGCATGGGCGGAGGTTGGGTGAAGTCGCGGGGAAGAAAGAAAATTGCCCGCGAAAGGTCTCTAGGCGCGGGTTATATGCGCCCACGCGGGGTCAGCGGACGCTCTTAATGTGGCACCGGACGCGTCCGGTGACCACCGGACTAAAACACAGAGAGTGTTTTAATTCGGCTGAGCACCGGACAATGGCCACCGGACGCTGGCCTTTGCGTCCGGTGCCCTAGGGCATGCCTGGCTGAGCACCGGACGCACATCATCGGACGCTGTAGAGACACTGTTCCTGCGTCCGGTGAGTGCTGTCCAGCAAACTCACCGCACTAGACGCTCTGTAGGAGAGTCCGGTGCACCTCTGGCTACTTTTTCAACTTTGAACTTCGCCCAACCTTTACCCAACCAAGTTCCAACTTCAAGAAGACTCAAATAAACACAAATTGGAACTGGTATGAGTGCCTTCTCTCAAACCCTCAAATTTTCAAAAATATTTAGCCTTAAGCTTAGTAGATTTTATGAAAATAGTCAAGAGAAAACACCAAGGAGCATCGTATGGCCATAAAGCTAGGGGTTTAAATCATAATGAGCTTTGAATACTCCCCCTATCTATGGACGAACACAGTGAATGCTCAAAACATAACCAAAAAGAAACGGTCAACTAACAAGCATGCATATGATATGAGGTGAAATGCAATACTTGAAAGTAAACTAATGTTTGTCAAGTTTGATCCAAGGTTAAGCTTTTTCACACACAAAGGGGTTATCTTAACTGTAACAGAACTGCCCAATTTACAAGAGATCAACTATGAAAAACTCCCGCCAAAAGCAGTTGCTTTAACATAATCGAACTCTCACAAACCCGGTAGTCCGTGAAATCACGAGGGATTTCAAACCAACCATCTTACAAGCCAAGATCGTAGTGATTCAACATAACAAGTAACATGTTACATCCATTTCACAAGTAGTTTGATATACATCAGAGTTCAAGATAGTTATTACTACTTGAGTTGAAAAGTGGCGAAAGCAAAGTAATTTAAAACTAATATTGCCCTCATTTCAAATACATGACAGTATCCAGGTCAACTCCAACAAAAGCAACATAGATGAGGTAACTAAGAAGGATCATGCCCATGATCTTACTCCTCTAATATGGTAAGAGTCATCCAACTCTTGCAGTAGCCATGATACATCATAACCTGCAACAAGTGGGAATAAACCCTGAGTACGAGAAGGTACTCAGCTAGACTTACCCGTCATAAACCAGAAATAATATGACACCAAGGAGTATGCAAGGCTTTATTGGTGGAGCTAGCTTGACAATACTCTTTGCATAAAAAGCTTAGGATACAGGTAAGTAACTTTTTAGGTATTTAGCTCAAGTTAATAATCATTACCTGTCATCTATATTAGCACCTGTACTAGAGCAATCACTTGATTAAGATACAACCATAGTACCCATATTTGATGTGGCATTGCCAACATCATCATACCATAACCATCCAAGTGTTCCATAAACATTACTATGATGACGAAGCTCAAGTCAAGTGCTCACTGTCCAGGAGCGATGGCGATTCGAATCGATTTCTAACCAGCTGGCGATTTTATTCCCCACACAAACCGCACTCACCGGCCAAAGTGAGCTACAGGTCACCATATTACACTATCCAGGACCAATTCGCGGGTTCGGCAGGCACCGCCAGTACCCGAGGACCGTTCCGGCGACCGAGGTATCCAAGGTATACAAAGGTTGCGCGCCGCGCCCTCGTCGTTCTCCTCAACCATCACCAATACAGCGCATGGCGGCTCGACTCCCGACCTGGATAGTGTTCAGGCTTCGTGGTCGGAACGACTTATCCTTCCAGCTAAGTGTGGGGCATGCGTTCAACATGACAAGAGGGCCGTCAACGATCGGTCCTTAATCGACACAGGCAGGGATAGATAGGCACCCAAGACCTCCATGTCTTGTTACTTCTCTACCATCGTCCCGCCCAGTCACCATTTATTCATCCTCATCACTTGGTTATTTCCATGATAGCATATATAGCCAACCTTTTTAGGTGTCCACCTATCTCGCTCAGGTGACAGGACATCACCTGGCTTCTACCGGTCTAAGCATAGCTAAGCATTTAGATTCGATCCTGAATCTACATAGGTTTATAGGTATATTTACTAGACAAGGAGTGATATATGCAGCAAGGGTTTCACCCAACTCCTATACTTAATGCAACAATACATATATAACATATATTCTCAATGGCATTCAAAAGTAGTGGGAGACTTATAATGCTCCGGGGCTTGCCTAGGATCAACAAGGAGTCAGTTCAATTAGTTGCTCCATCTTGGTGACATATTAGGTCACAACACTTGCTTAGTCCTTCCACCTTCAGGATGGGTCCACCCAACACCGTCTTCGGGTTTGTTCCCACACCAAGACCTTCACGTGATTCATCTAGCACACCTAGATGAGATGCAAGATGCAAGTGCATGAATATAAAGAATAATAACACAACATGCATCACATAAAAGTATGCAAGACACAGACATCTAAGTTATTTAACTAACATTACATAACCAAATATAGAGAGCAAGCATATCAATCATGACACAAGTTTAACAAGTTTACAAGTGTATTACTTAATCACTGCTAAAGACATGTATCATAGTTAGCACACACCAAGTAAAGCAATTAAGCATTCGTGTATTTCAGCAATTCTGGACATACATACAACAACTCAGTAAATAAATCATAACTGGGGTTACACAACTCCAAAAACTATGCAATAGGACATTCTGAAAAGATTATCAAATTATCTACAATTCATCTTTAATCATATTAGCATGATTAACAAGTTAACCAAGTCAAACATGGATGACCATATAATCTGGTCCAGGAATTTCCAGAGAACAAGCATTTTAAAGGATGAAATTCATACTACTGCAACTCACAAACCACTTAGCCAAATGATATGAAACTTTACCACAATATATATTAGTGAATTATCTACATCTTTTCTATATACAAGTTTCACAGCAAACATCATTTATATACTGGAATTAATTGCATAAATAAAACTGCTCATGCTGCCAAACAGTAGAAGTACAATTACAAACAGAAAACTGATAGGCAATTCAAGGAACCATAACTGGAGTTGTAGAACTCCAGGAAACATGGTTCTTATCTTTTTGGAAAGCTCATAAAGTTACCTACAACTTTATTATTATCATCAAAATATGAATCCACAGTTAACAAGGTCAATTAACCCCATAAAGACATCTCTGTCCAAAACATAGACAGAATCTGTCATGCTAATTAAACAGCCATAACTTGAGTTTCACATGTCCATAAATTATGGTTATATACTTCCTAGAAACCATAAATAATTTTGAACAACTTTGTTATAAACTTGTACAGCTAAATCTACAACTAAAATGGTCTTACATTACAAACAATGCAATCCTATCTGAGTTTAGACAGAAACTGGAACAGTACTTTAAACCACTATAACTAAACATGTGCTTAACCAAAAAATTGTTCTATTTATCTTTTTGGAAAGCTTATAAAAATCCCTAAAACATAATATTTTCATCCAGGCAAGATTCACAACTTAACTGAGCCAAACAATACAAACATGCAGATCCACTCAGAATAGGGGCAAAGCAACACAGGCCATTTGTTATTTTTATAACTCTTAATCTATCAATCCTAAATTCATGAAACAAATTCCGGACATCAAATATCTCATGCAAAGCATGTCACAATATTTTCACATTTATTGGAGCAATACTACAGCAGTTATGAAAAAGACAATTCTAACAAGCAATTAAAACCTAACTGCATAAATCTATTTTTACGACTAAAACTTCAAACTAAACCAGGCCATATTATAGATCTACTGCATAGAGAATTTCATAAGGATTCCAAAAAGTCCACACTTGCTATTTTTCGTCTTTTCTATGAATTACTATGCATTTCTAAAGTTCATAGAAGAAATCTGCAAAAACAAAAGATAAAGGAAAACGACTTTGCATCTGGAACCCTGAACTTTCTCCGAATCAACCCGCCGTCCAGAGCACTATTCATATGAGTCTGTGGTTCGCATCTGAAAGCCTGAGTTGTTTCATATTCTAACCCCAGGTCTCTGGTCGCCACGAAAACAGAGGACAGGTTTCTGCTCCGGTCGGCTGAGGCCTCGTCGGCGACGATGGAGGTGTGGGGAAGCACCAGGAGGCTTGCCCGCATCCTCCACACCACTCAGCTGGGCCTGAGCCACTCTCAGACGGCCTGGCCATGTAGCCAGCAGCAGCAGCACTGCTGCTCCGTCGACCAGGACTAATAGCCATGAGCGGCACCTGAAAAAAAAGAGCATGGAAGGAGCGGCGCTTCGTGCAGATGACTAGGGCGCAGCCAGCAAGGTTGGAGAAGCACTGGAGTGGTGAGACCGTGAGGAAGGAGAGAGCTCTAGTGGTGGCCATGGTGCCTCCGCTCTGGAGCCGACATAGAGCGAGGGAGAGAGCGAGCCGAGGGTGGAGAGGGATGAGGAAGGCGTTGAGGTGCCTCTCCACTTCGACAGGCGGGCATGGGGGCTCCTAGGCGAGCAGCAGAGGAGGAGGGGCGCGCACTCGGGCATGGCAGCCACGTGCTCGCCATGCATCTCCCATTGAAGCATTTCAACGAATAGGTGGTGTAACACCCCAGATGTGAAGCGCCCCTGGTAAACCAGGAACTCAAATGTAATACAATACTAGTCCCAGGAGGCTAGTAACACATTTATTACATTAGATAAGTTTCAGCGCAGTTGTCTCGATAAGCGTGGACAATGAAGGCACTCTATAATAATAAGACACCAAAATACAACATAGGTCCAAAGGACCCAGAAACAAACGATTTCACAACCGAACATCTGACAAGTCCCAATGCCACAGGCTTAGTTGGGTGCAGACATGACCTTACTCGAACGCCACTTCGAGATCGAAGTCCAGATCTTCCTCTGTTTAATAAAGCAAGGGTGAGTACAAAGTACTCAGCAAATCCAACCTTACCCTACGGAAGGGGATAACAATATATATGCATATGGATAAATCAAGGATGATGCTTAGTTTTATTTGCATAAAGCTATCTTTTTACACATGCAAGGTTTCATTTCACAAGTACTGTTGTAAAAGAACTCTTTTTCCACATATGATAGTATTTTTGAAAATGGGGGTTTGATCACAATTTTAAGTGTTGTTGAACCCTTGTTCCCACAACACAATGGCAGTCAACCATTTATTTCCAAAATCACACTCTCTCACATGTTTTCACTCATCCCAACCCATCTAGTTGTTGAAACCAAACCATAACCCGTCCGAGACCGCGGACACGGCTATCCAAATAGATTTACACTCTGCAGAGGTTGTACAGTTTTCCCACAAGTAGGATAACATAACTTACACCGTCGTGCAAGCACAGATCCATCAAAGTCATTACCCTCCATAGCTAAGTAATGGCGCTCACCACGGGAACACTAAGGCCACATCTCATGATACTAGAATAATTCACAAAGCTCTTTTCATATATTTCCTCAACTTCACATACATCACTTAGTGTCCCGTTGCACACCTGCCTCCAGGTGATTGCCATACTAACTAGAGGGATTTAGACTAAGCCTTTCCCATGCAAGGCGAGTGGTTGTACGATAAATCAACTCAGTCCTTAATCGAGACAAGACGGATATCTTCACGCTTAACCCCGCAAGGTATAAGCCACAACACCAGGGCATCCCCAAAAGAGATCCCATCCGCCCCATCTCCGTAGTAATCACATCTATAACTTGTTCGTTAACCCTTTCACAATACCCACAATTTATTTTCACCACTCACACCTTTTACTTTTAAAATCATTATATTTGATAAAATATAGCGATGAGTATCCAGGATGAGTAACAAGTCCTAAGCATACTAAATAATAATATTTCTGTCATAGCATATTATTTGTTCCTAGGTTCGAACAAGACAATTACCAGGTAATATCAATTCAAGGATGGCTATTCAACAGGTTTTAACTAAGCAGCGAAAATACTTCGTACATATATCGTACATGCAATATTTAAAACGGCTTATACGGGTTGTGTTTAAAAATAGGATCAATATGCATCAAAGGGAATCGGTTGGACTTGCCTCCGTCGGCGTCCTCGGCAAACTCCTGCTGACAGTCCGGGTCCTCGGCGTCAAACTCGCGGTACTCGTCTTCAACGTTCTCGTTTTCCGGCTCGTTCACTCCGTCAGCTAAAATACGCGACGACCGACACAGACAACAAGCACAGATAAATAATCCCATAAATTCAAATATGCTCTAAAAATCATGAAATTAATATGGGAGGTAGATCATGATTTTAGATGAATTTAGGAAAAAGAATTATTAAAATCAGAGTTAGCATATGGTATTTGTAAACTGGCCGAAATTTAATCATGCGAAAAAGGCTAACGGTGATTAAGGAATGGATGCTTCACGTGGGCATTTGCTTGGCTGGTAGTGCATGTTGCATGCATGTACTATTTGGAGTTAATGCTTATGGCCCACGCATGCATGTGAAGTGATAAATTAGCAGGGATCATTAGAGTTCTTCTGTATATCATTGTTTAGTTTGTGGAGTTCTTGGCAGTGAATCGGTATAGACAAATACAAGGAAAAATACAGGAAAATACTACAGAAAGACAGAGAAGAGCAAGGAGATGCTCATGAGCTGCTCACCTCGTGTTACGACGACAGTCGAGCTCGGCTTGTGCGTATGGCCGTATACGGTATACGCGAAGTGAGAGTGAGTGAGCGAGTGAGTGAACGTGCTTCTCGGGTGGTGAGAGTGAGCACCCGAGGCTGGCTTTTTATAGGCCAAAGCGCTCAGCTGCGTGCCATTAAAAATGCTACTGTAGCGCATGGTCGGTGCCTAATTTGCATGCACGATGCATGCAAATGGACGGTGCCTAATCACCGTGTCCTTGCATGCAGGTGCATGCAAATGGACGGTGCATGCTCGTCCTGCATGCATGCATGAGATATATATTCGTGTAGGTGCACTGCTATGTTTTCTTGCATGTAAGCTTGCTGGTACTCGCTGTTATTTGTGCGCGAAAAAATATGGATGGATTAGATGGAGATACAACAGAGCTCAAATTATTTTATAGTTTTTGAAATATATTTTGAAAATAATTTTTAATACGAGTGATTTTTGAATGTGAATTTTTGGGATGTTACAAACCTACCCCACTTAAAAGGAATCTCGTCCTCGAGATTCGGCTGGGTCCTAAAAAGATGAGGAAACTCTTTTCTCAGAGCATCTTCTCTTTTCCATGTTGCTTCCGCTTCAGTGTGTCTACTCCACTGAACACGACAAATTCGGACTGTTGTCGTTCGAGTTTGCTTGCTGACTGTATCTAGGATTTTTATTGGCACTTCTTGATATCTTAGGTCGTCTTGTAAATCAACTGTGTCTGGCGATATTTGTTCCTCTGGTACTCTAAGACATTTCTTCAATTGGGAGACATGAAACACATTGTGTATATCTGACATTTCTTCAGGTAGCCGAACACGATAGGCTACAGCTCCAATCCTCTGTAATACTTGATATGGTCCAATATACCGTGGTGCTAGCTTGCCTCTAACTTGGAACCTTCGAGTTCCTCGAATAGGAGAGACTTTGAGATACACAAAATCTCCAACTGCAAAACTTAACTCTCTCCTTTTATCAGAATAGCTCTTTTGACGTGATTGTGCCTCTTTCAATTTTTCTCTGATTTCAGCTACACGATCTTCTGCTTCTTTTATAAGGGCTGGTCCAAGCAAGGTTCGTTCTCCAACTTCTGACCACATCAATGGGGTTCTACATTTTCTTCCATGCATGGCCTCAAAAGGTGACATGCCCAAACTAGCTTGGTAACTATTATTATAGGAGAACTCTGCATAAGTTAGGCTTTTCTCCCAATCTTTACCATACGTGAGCACACATGCTCTTAGCATATCTTCCATAATCTGATTTATTCTTTTAGTCTGACCATCTGTTTGAGGATGATAAGCTGAGCTAAAATCTAGCTTGGTTCCCATAGTTTCATGCAAACTTTTCCAGAACGTAGAGGTAAATTGGATACCTCGGTCTGATACAATCCTACTTGGCACACCATGCAATTTGACTATGTTATCCACATATAGCTGGGCTAACTTGTCTCCACTATATTTGGTGCGTACAGGTATGAAGTGAGCAACCTTGATAAGGCGGTCCACTATTACCCATATTGAATCATTTCCTTTCAGAGTTTTGGGTAATCGATTCACAAAATCCATGCCTATCTCATCCCATTTCCAAACAGGAATAGGCAATGGCTGGAGCAAGCCTGCTGGTTTTTGATGCTCCGCTTTAACCCTTTGGCAAACATCACATTGTGCAACAAATCGTGCCACATCAGCCTTCATGCCATTCCACCAATATCTTTCTTTTAGGTCCATGTACATCTTGGTGGCACCGGGGTGGATAGAATAAGCTGAGTTATGGTCTTCATCAAGGATTAATTCTTGAAACTTTCCCTCCTTGGGCACACAAATCCAATTTTTATACCACAATACTCCTTTGTTATCCACTCTGAAGTATGGAGCTTTATTTTCTCCAGTTTGCTCACGAATCTTCATCAGATCCTTATCCTTATGTTGTGTCTGTTTGATTTCTTCCACAAGAGTTGGCTGCGCCATCAGACTCCCATTTTGAGGTTGGCGTGTTCAAGTGTGCTATCTCTTCTTGTAGGTGAGTGTTCTTAGGCACCAACTGCTGACCATATGACCTTCTGCTTAGGGCATCTGCTACCACGTTGGCCTTTCCTGGGTGGTAATGAATCTCAAGGTTGTAGTCCTTGATTAACTCCAACCATCTTCTTTGCCTTAGGTTCAAGTCTGACTATGTGAAGATGTACCTCAAACTCTTGTGATCAGTGTAGATTTCACACTTGTTTCCAATGAGGTAGTGTCTCCAAATCTTGAGAGCATGTACTATAGCTGCTAACTCCAAATCATGGGTAGGGTAATTTTGCTCATGAGGTCTAAGCTGACGGGATGCATAAGCAACCACTTTTCCTCCTTGCATGAGAACACATCCTAAACCTTGTCTTGAGGCATCACAGTATATGATGAAATCTTGGTGAATGTCTGGCAAAGTTAACACTGGTGCTGTTGTCAGTCTCTTCTTCAACTCTTGGAAACTCTTCTCACATGATTCTGTCTAAGTGAATTTCTTGTCCTTCCTAAGAAGCTCTGCCATGGGTCTGGCTATCTTGGAAAATCCTTCTATAATCCTTCGATAATATCCAGCTAATCCAAGAAAACTTCTAACCTCACTCACATTGGTGGGTTGCTGCCAATGGGAGACAGCTTCTACTTTCTCAGGGTCAACTGCAACTCCTTCAGCTGTCAAGATATGACCTAGAAATGCAACCTTCTCAAGCCAAAATTGACATTTGCTGAATTTAGCATACAACTTGTGTCTTCTTAGCTTTTCCAACATTACTCTCAAGTGTTGCCCATGTTCCTCCGCACTCTTAGAGTAGATAAGTATGTCATCAATGAAGACTACAACAAACTTATCTAACTCTTCCATGAATACCTTATTCATGAGGTTCATGAAATAGGCAGGGACATTGGTTAATCCAAAAGACATCACTGTAAACTCGTATTGTCCATATCTGGTTACAAAGGCTGTCTTGGGGACATCACTATTCTTGATCTTGAGTTGGTGATAACCTGATCTCAAATCAATATTAGAGAAATACTTGGCTCCTTTAAGCTGATCAAAAAGGTCATCTATCCTTGGTAGGGGATACTTATTCTTGATGGTGACTTCATTTAGGGACCTATAATCCACACACATTCTCATACTTCCATCTTTCTTCTTCACAAACAAGACTGGGACTCCCCATGGTGAAGAACTAGGTCTAATATAACCTTTCTGCTACAATTCTCTTAGCTGCTCTTTCAGTTCAGCTAACTCTGCTGGAGCCATTCTGTAAGGTCTCTTAGCTATGGGGGCAGTCCCGGGGATAAGATCAATGATGAACTCTATATCCCTGTATGGTGGCATTCCAGGTAGTTCCTCAGGGAATACATCAGGGTATTCTTGCACTATTGGTACTTCCTCTATGGTCCTTGCATCCAAGTTGAAGACCATTGGATTAACTTTAGACCCTCGGGTTTGCCATTTCACTTTAATCCCTTCATGGTTAACTAATGATACTTCCTTGGTTGCACAACTAATAATTCCATTGTGTCTGGTTAACCAATCCATTCCAAGGATAACATCTATTACTTTGGACTTGAGCACTACTAAGTCTGCTAAGAAAACTACCCCACTTAGAATGATCCTTACATTTGAACAACCTAGATGACATTTGATGTCAGACCCACGCGTTCGGGTTATTAGGGGTAACTTTAGTAGTACTGTGGGTATTTGATGCTTCTCAACAAAACTTGATGATATGAATGAATGTGATGTTCCAGAATCAAATAATAGTGTTGCAAGTACTGAATCGACTAAGAACTAACTAAGTACCACTCCTAAAGCAGTCTGAGCATCCTGAGCATGAATATGGTTGACACGGGCTCTACCATAGGATTGTTGAGGTTGCTTCATCATCTGGCTATTATTGTTGGTGTTGCTATTGTTGCGAGGGAAACCACGGTTGGCTCCAGAAACTGCAGGTCTTGGTCCATTAACAGTGTGGGACTGAGTGGATACTGCTGGTGGGTTGTTCTTGTAGGGACAGTTGGCAATGTAGTGTCCAGTCTCATGGCAATTAAAGCAAGTTCTGTCATTGTTTGTGACTTGACCAGTGCTGTTCTGTTGAGCCTTGCCATAAGTTTGATTCTGATAGGTTGTCTTGGGCTGATATGATGACTGCATTTGGTTATTGGAGACACTAGCAGGAGAGCGAAACTGCATTGGGGCTTGAGTCCGCTGGCTTGGTTGGCTAAAGGTTTTCAGCCTCTGGGATCTAGCACCATCTTGAACCTTGCGCTCTAGAAACTTGCGCTTGTTCTCTTTCCTTTCTTCAGTCTTGGCCACATCAGTCAGAATGGTCCTGTTCATCAAAGTGTTGAAGTCTGGATAGATCTGTGGAGTCATGAAGGTTCTAAGCTCACAGGTCAATCCTTCTATGAACTTTGTCTGCTTCTTGGCATCAGTGTTGACCAATTCTGGGGCATAGCGAGACAACTCAGTGAATTGGAAGATGTATTCACTCAGAGTTTTATTTCCTTGCTTCAAGTTGCGAAATTCATCAGCCTTCAGCTTCATGATCCCATCTGGAATGTGGTACTGGCGAAATTCATCCACAAATTCTTCCCATGTGATCGTGTTGGCATTGTCCACAGCTCCACTATAGGCTTCCCACCAAGAAAGGGCAATTCCTGTCAGCTGATGATATGCTAGCAGAACTCTATCCCTTCCATCGCAGTGGATTGTGTCCAACTTCCTTTCAATCACCTTAAGCCAATCATCTGCTTCCATGGGGTTGTCAGATCCAGTAAAGGTGGGTGGCTTAAGCCTCATGAACTCAGTCATCTTGTCTTGGACTCCGGCTCCACGGTTGTTCCTGGGGCAGTTCATGCCATGAGCCAAGGTCTCCAAAAGGCGAGTTTGAGTTGCCATTACTTGTGCTAAGTCAATTACTGGAGGAGGGGGCAAGTCATCTCCTTCATTATGGTTCCTAGTCTGACTCACTTCATCTTCATGAATACCATCAACATTTGCATTGGCTTGACTTCCATTTGGATTTTGGCTTTGCCTACTAGCTGCACGACCACTTGGTTGAGAGCGGATAGCTGGTTTGGGAGGCATCTGTTGGTTAAGATGAGAAAGCATTAGATAAGGGTTAGATCTATTGAGTGATGTTGTTTTTTTTTGTTAAGGCGTTATATTTTAAAAAGGTGCAAGTTTTAAGACTTGTCATCCCATAAGGGAACAACATAGAGCACTCAATTATTTAGCACAACCAACAAGCACAAATATATATTTTGAATAAGAGGGCGGTTTACAACATAGTAATGGAGGAAATAAGCGTTCTACAAGACGATTCGTCTACTTTGGGGGTTGAACAAAAGTGAAGTAAACTTCACTTCCCCAAGACATAAGGATGAACTAGGTGCTATTATTCTTCAACTTCTTCGGACAGAACGGCTTCATTCCCTTGGTGTTGAGGTGGATCATGCTTCTGACATTTGTGGTTCTTCTTTTGGACTAAGAGGTGGGTCACTGTCTTCTTTTGGTGCTGGCTGGGCGAGGAGGGGAAATCCTTCTTCCTTACTGGGCTCCAACTCTAAAGCTTCATGAGAGGCATCTGTGGGTGGGGGAGCTGATGGCCCTTCTATGTCCATCTTTTAGGATTATGGGCTCTTGGTCTTCCACTGCTAACATCCTTCTTTTGATCCTGGTGATAAGGTAGGCATCCTTCAACTCCTGAGCATGGCGGTCTTCAGCTGCCTTCAAGACTTCAGCATTGGCTGTTTCACGACTCTCAGCTGCAGCTGCTTGGGCCTGAGCTTCCGCAAGCTGCACATGGATTTTTCTAACTATGATCTCGGCTTCCTCCGCACGATGGATGCACTTCCTTAACTCTGAGGCCTGCTCATCATATTGCTTATCTAGAGCAAGTAGGTATGTGGTCATGAATACCACAGTTGGGTCATCTTCAAGTGAGTAACGTCCTTGCAAGAGCTCCATGCGGGTCCTCCAAACTGGTCGGTCTTTTTCGTCGGGTGGAAAGAACCTCATAGGTGTACGGGTGATGGGCTTCTCGTAGATCTGGCATAGGTACCTCAAGGCTTTGCGGGCGACGGCTTGATATGTATCTGCAAACCGAAATCTGGTCGCAGTCATACTCCAAGCTTCAGCTATGTTAGGGAAGTCCTCACTTTTCCCAATATAGACGGTAACTTCACACCGCTCGGTCTCATGCTCTTCATATTCTCTGCCTTCATATTCTGGGCGATCCTTGATTCCAAGTTTCTGCATGGTAGCATACAAGAGCTTGGGAAAGCCTTCTACACTTAGATAGTAACTGCTGGTCCAAACTCCTTCTGTCATCTGAGAGATATAGATGAGAGTAAATATTTTTTTTCAAATAGAGGGAATAGGGTAAGAACTTTTGTAAAATACGTTTATTTAGTAAAACACTGGTCCAGAAAAGCCTAAGGTCACGTCCTACAGCCAACTACGGCTCTGATACCACCTGAAGCGCCCCTAGTAAACCAGGAACTCAAATGTGATACAATACTAGTCCCAGGAGGCTAGTAACATATTTATTACATCAGATAAGTTTCAGCGCAGTAGTCTCGGTAAGCGTGGACAAAGAAGGCACGCTATAATAATAAGACACCAAAATACAACATAGGTCCAAAGGACCCAGAAACAAACGATATCACAACCGAACATCTGACGAGTCCCAATGCCACAGGCTTAGTTGGGTGCAGACACGACCTTACTCGAACGCCACTTCGAGATCGAAGTCCGGATCTTCCTCTGTTTAATAAAGCAAGGGTGAGTACAAAGTACTCAGCAAATCCAACCTTACCCTACGGAAGGGGATAACAATATATATGCATATGGATAAATCAAGGATGAGGCTTAGTTTTATTTGCATAAAGCTATCTTTTTACACATGCAAGGTTTCATTTCACAAGTACTGTTGTAAAAGAACTCTTTTTCCACATATGATAGTATTTCTGAAAATGGGGGTTTGATCACAATTTTAATAGTTGTTGAACCCTTGTTCCCACAACACAATGGCAGTCAACCATTTATTTCCAAAATCACACTCTCTCACATGTTTTCACTCATCCCAACCCATCTAGTTGTTGAAACCAAACCATAACCTGTCCGAGACCGCGGACACGGCTATCCAAATAGATTTACACTCTGCAGAGGTTGTACACTTTTCCCACAAGTAGGATACCATAACTTACACCGTCGTACAAGCATAGATCCATCAAAGTCATTACCCTCCGTAGCTAAGTAATGGCGCTCACCACGGGAACACTATGGCCACATCTCATGATACCACAATAATTCACAAAGCTCTTTTCATATATTTCTACTATTTCACATACATCACTTAGTGTCCCGTTGCACACCTGCCTCCAGGTGATTGCCATACTAACTAGAGGGATTTAGACTAAGCCTTTCCCATGCAAGGCGAGTGGTTGTACGATAAATGAGTTAGGCAAGATGAATCATAAACTCAGTCCTTAATCGAGACAAGACGGATATCTTCACGCTTAACCCCGCAAGGTATAAGCCACAACACCAGGGCATTCCCAAAACAGATCCCATCCGCCCCATCTCTATAGTAATCACATCTATAACTTGTTCATTAACCCTTTCACAATACCCACAATTTATTTTCACCACTCACACCTTTTACTTTTAAAATCATTATATTTGATAAAACATAGCGAGTATCTAGGATGAGTAACAAGTCCTAAGCATACTAAATAATAATATTTCTGTCATAGCATATTATTTATTCCTAGGTTCGAACAAGACAATTACCGGGTAATATCAATTCAAGCATGGCTATTCAACAGGTTTTAAATAAGCAGCGAAAATACTTCGTACATATATCGTACATGCAATATTTAAAACGACTTCTACAGGTTGTGTTTAAAAATAGGATCAATATGCATCAAAGAGAATCGGTTGGACTTGCCTCCGTCGGCGTCCTCGGCAAACTCCTACTGACAGTCCGGATCCTCGGCGTCAAACTCGCGGTACTCGTCTCCAACGTTCTCGTTTTCCGGCTCGTTCACTCCGTCAGCTAAAATACGCGAAGACCGACACAGACAACAAGCACAGATAAATAATCACATAAATTCAAATAAGCTCTAAAAATCATGAAATTAATATAGGAGGTAGATCATGATTTTAGATGAATTTAGGACAAAGAATTATTAAAATCAGAGTTAGCATGTGGTATTTGTAAAATGGCCGAAATTTAATCATGCGAAAAAGGCTAACGGTGATTAAGGAATGGATGCTTCACGTGGGCATTTGCTTGGCTGGTAGTGCATGTTGCATGCATGTACTATTTGGAGTTAATGCTTATGGCCCACGCATGCATGTGAAGTGATAAATTAGCAGGGATCATTCGAGTTCTTCTGTATATCATGGTTTAGTTCGTGGAGTTCTTGGCAGTGAATCGGTACAGACAAATACAAGGAAAAATACAGGAAAATACTACAGAAAGACAGAGAAGAGCAAGGAGATGCTCTTGAGCTGCTCACCTCGTCTTGCGACGACAGTCGAGCTCGGCTTGTGCGTATGGCCGTATACGGTATACGCGAAGTGAGAGTGAGTGAGCGAGTGAGTGAACGTGCTTCTCGGTGGTGAGAGTGTGTTGATGCAAAACTGGTCTGCAAACACAAAGGGCTAATACCCGATTCAAACGTTAAGGCGTGCCAGCCGATTTGACCTTGCTATCGGCAAAGGTGATAACTCGAATACTTTAGTCCTGACAACAGCGATGCGCCCGGATGTCACGGCTAAGAGGTACTCACGCGGAACTTGAGAACACGCCGAACTTAAGTCGACGAATTCCTAAGAACTCGTAACAAAAAGAAAAAAGTATGACGAAGTCGTCGAAAAGTAAATGCTGGAATATGAGTAAAAACGTGTGTTTGATTTCTTGATTGATTATTACAAGAACCTAGGGTCTATATTTATACCCTGCTCAAAGAGCTACAACTAGACACGATTAGAATTCGAATTCCAAATTACACGGAATCCGTATACAAAACGATGCAAATAATTAAGGAAATAACAAAACTATCCCTCGTGACAAACCGAAACTCCTACACATAACGACCGGCAGCTTCCAGACTCCTCCTTTGCATCATCGGCAGATCCTTTGCCATAGTCATCGGCAGACTTTCTTATCTAGCCATCGGCACCATATTACTGCCTGTGGACTTAGTCACATTCAACTTCCCCCTCATCGGCAACCATCCTCATCGGCAACCCGCTTTGTAAACATCGTACTGTCACCTTATCCTGCCATCCTAGACACGTGCCCAAAAGCGGTGTCAACACATGCCCCCCAGTTTCGGAGTATAAAACTATTAATGCTCCGAAATTCTCTGCAGTAATGATGCCTTCTCCCGCAATTAATGCTCCTAATCTGGTAACCGACAACCTCAATCTGGACAACTCTGATCCTAATCCTCCGCAGATTCCTCGAAATCCCCAACTTCCTAAACGGGCATTTTTTCTCAGTCGTACATCGGCAACAATACCGTTACAAAGATCTGCCGATGTTCTGACCAGGATATTCGCAAAAACGGTTACTTCCCCTCTATCCGCCCATCGGCAATATGACCGTTATAGAATATCGCCGATGGACCGACCAGGAGATATCGCACAGTAAAATATCTTCAGATAATGACCGCTTCCCGTCAAATCACCTGCACAATCTCTGGATTACCGTGCGAACAGTTACCATATCCACCTGAGTACCCTCGGATTTCTCGGATGCGGCAAAGAGATAAGTCGGATTTGCCCTTGCCCATCTTGTCCTATAAATAGTTCCTTCTTGGGTACTCCTTCCCCATCACACCATTCTACTACACAACTTTACTTCTCCAGCGGCGGCGCCACCAAAAACTCCTAAGGTCTCCGACAAGTGCCCCTCTTCATCAACTCCGGCGCCTTCACACGCTTCCTTCGCAGCAAGATGGCCGTCGGGTTCGTCGTCCCTGAGGTCAAATCTCCACCCCGTCTTCTGTATTTTTCTTCATATCCCTGTTCACTCGCAATTCATTTTACTGAACATCTTCCTTTTCTTTCCTCTTTGTATTTCTTTTTATGCCCAAAATCACTAGGAATTGTCCAACAAAATTGTCATCCCCACCGATCAACCACACCTTCAATGCCTCGGCCCTCTAGGGGACCCAGATCCAACTGACCTTATCAACGCAGAAACCAACAGGATCCCCTTCAGAGCCGAAAATTTTTCCTTAGATCTGTGGAAGGACACCTTCCGCTCTTGGCCCAGCCTAACTGTAGGGTGGAAAGACTGGTTCTTGAGGGTCAGCAACTCTAATGAAGTTCAGTGGGGTGAATGGAATCTAGCCCAATGCATTAGATTGTCCATTACCGATATGCATAGGAACGAGTCACTGCTGATAGCTGCATCCTACTTTTGGTCAGACACTCTCAATGCTTTTGCCTTTGGCCACGGCCCTGCTTCTCCTACTCTTGCCGATGTAGCCATGCTTACTGGTCTAGATATATCTTCTGCCGATAGCACCCACTTTTTTGATACTGCCCCTAGTGCCAAAGTGGAGACTCGCGCTATCGGCGGTTGGTCGGGGTACATTCAGAAGTACCGTGGGAAAGGATCTGTCACCATAAAGGAACAAACCACCTTTCTGAACATGTGGCTGGACAAGTTTGTATTATGTGGTCGATCGGCAGGACCGACTTCTGTCTACCTATCGGCAGCAGAAAGATTGGCTAACGGTGGCCGATTCCCTCTCGGCCGATACTTGCTTGGCGCTGCTTACCACCTTCTCCACCAAGTAGCCCAGAAACTTCTGCTCGGCCAATCCATTGGCAACTTGGGAGGCCCCTGGTGGTTTGTCAACATGTGGCTCAATCTGCATCTGCACAAGCGTCTCAACTTCAACCTGTTCACACAGCGTTTCCCAAGAGATATAGCTGAAAACCATGTATTGGGTGAAGAGGAATCGGCAACACGCGCCCCCTTGAACTTTGGTGAAGCTGTCATAGTTCTACTTGGTTCAGGGGGTAATCCAGATCAGATCGGCCGATTCTTCCAGACTCTGTATGAGGGTTTGACCAGAGACGAACGACCATGGTTGGCTTATGATGACCCAGATAACATGCTCCCTCTGACCTTCAATCCATTTGATGAAGCTCTCGACAGGGACAATGAGGTGATGATGGCAATTGTGACTCCTAGAATCATTCCAGTGAATTTCTTTGGTAGCACAAAAACCTCCCCTCAAACTTACGAATTTTACAATCCATCGGCATTAGCTCGCCAGTTAGCTTTCGGCCAGTTGCCGATTGCACTTCCTTATGCCGATGTGATAAAACCCAGAGAAACTATCAACAACCTTCTTGAGTGGACTCGAGCAGCCCAACTACCACCAAACGCCGATATAGATGTAAATCTGTCAGAATGGGTTCCGGCTGCTTTTATCACTCAGGCATACAAGTTATGGTGGGCAGAATGGAAAGAGCATCTATTCTGCAGATCGGCACTTTCATACCGCGGCATGATTGACTCCGAATACGAAGTTCCCGATGACACTGTAAGTAACTCAAACCAATGTTTCATTTTCTAAATATTACCCCCATCGGCAGCTTACCCTTGTATTCCTTTTGCAGGTTGACAATATTCCTCCATTGGTTAGCAGGAGTGGCAAGCCGATCGACTTGTTTCCATCAGGCCCGATTTCCTCAATCGGCCACAATGCTCCCACTCTAGCTTCCATCGTGCATCGGGGTGTACGCCTCAGGAAAGTCACCACCAGAAGAACCCAGACATCACCAATGGTTGCTGCTCCCACTCTTGCGCGGGCTTTCAAGGCAATTTGTCAAATCTTTTCCTTTATGCTGACTATCTTTATATCGGCTATATTTATGCTTATAAACTCTTGTTCATTATTGCAGCAAACCGGCGCATCGGCGAAAGCCAGGTGTGAGAGTACCGATGCCCCCCAGTCTAGCCAACCCAAGAGAATGGGCACCACGGGTGCTAAGACTGGAACAAAGCGCCAGAAGGTAGCAACTCCCCCTCCTCCTCCGGTATCTCCAATTCCGGTGGAGTCTTCTCCTTCTTCTCCAGAAGCCCAGCCACAGCAAGCACCATCTCCCCCACCTATGCAGGAAGCACCACAGATAGAAGAACCCCAACAGGAAGGATCTCAAACAGAAGATACATCAGCTGACATGGGTGAACAAACAACTGGCCCGGTGGGTCCAGTTATACCATCGGCAGTTTTCCCGATTCAGACAACCGTTGTCCCTCCTCCAGGTAACATACTTTAACAATATCGCTACCGATGAACTTATTCTTATTTAGTCTCATAACTCCTTTTGTCTTCTTTCAGTTGATATCGTTCCATCGGCAATCTCAGCCGATCAACCTGTAGCTCCATCGGCATCTTTGGCCGATCAGCCTGCAGCTCCGTCAGCACTTCTCAGTCAAAGACAAGAGATCGCCTTGAAGCAAGTAAGTCACCGTTTACCGTTAGCACTATTTGCCGATTCTCTAAGTATGAGCTAATTTTGCTTTCCCTCCCAGGAACAAGATTCTCCCGATAGCCTGTTCTCCTTCGCCATCGATTTCTCTGAAGAAGAAGGTGAAGAAGCAAGCACTTCTCAGACGGTCGGCATCACATCGGCAGAGGTCAGGGTCAGGCTGGAAGAATTGTCAGCTCTCCTTCACCAGGACACAGCGCAATTGGTTGATGATTCCGACCCTACCAAGACCCTATTCAGAACTCTCAGAGGCCAAATCCCAGCCGATGTTGAAGAAATCCTGTTCCAAGCCGCTCATCTGGAGAGTCGCCAGCTGCAGTACCAAAGAGCTTCTCGGCGGCTTGCCGATAGAGCCGCTCAGACTCAACTCTCCGATGAAATGAGGAAAGAGAAGCTTTTGACCGATGAGAAGCACAAGAACATCGGTATCCTGAGATCTTATGGAGACGCGCTGAAGCAGAAGATATCCGATCTATCGGCAAGAAAAGAGTCCCTGTTGGCGGAGCTCAAGGAAGTGGAGAACGCTCTGTCCCAAGCCCAACAGGAAGAGAGCCAATTGCCAGAGACCATCAGGCTTCTTGAGCGCGAGCGAAATGCTCATGGTCGCAAAGCACTCCAACTGAAGAAGAAGCTGAAGCCGATAGAAGGTTCTGCCGATGATGACATCAAGGAGATAGAAGCAGCCAACCAAATTCGGCTATGCGCTATACCGGCAATCCAGACGCTGCTTAACACATAGAGTTTCCATCGGCATTGTATCCTTAGCTTTTAGTCTAGCCGATAGGACTGTTATCGGCGCCTAAACTTTTGAAACACCAAGTCTTGTCCCCAAGCATTTGGATCCAGCCGATAGGAGTGTTATCGGCACCTAAACTTCTATGCATCGACCCATATACTGGGGTAGTACTTCTTTAAATATTTGCCGTTTAATGCTCTGGGAAATTCAATTCCTTCGAGGGTTTCTAGAATGTAGGCATTACCAGGAGCCGATCGACTTATCCGATAAGGACCCTCCCAATTAGGAGACCACTTTCCAAACTTCGAACTTTTGGTCCCAATTGGTAAAATTAATTTCCATACCAAATCCCCATCGGCAAACTCTTTAGCCTTCACTTTCTTATCATACCATCTAGCAACTCTCTTCTTATTTTCTTCTATACTCATTAAAGCTTTTAACCGATGCCCTGCTAGATCATCCAATTCATCGGTCATCAAAGTGGCATAACCATCGGAAGTTAATTGATCTTGAAAAGATAATCGCCTAGATCTAGCCTTAATTTCCCAAGGCAACACTGCATCATGTCCATACACCAATTGATAGGGTGATACTTTGGTCGATCCGTGACAAGCCATCCGATAAGACCACAATGCTTCATTTAATAATGTATGCCACCGCTTAGGATTTTCTTCAATCTTTCGTTTAATAAGCTTGATAATTCCTTTGTTAGACGCTTCGGCCTGCCCATTGGCTTGAGCATAATAAGGAGAAGAATTCAACACTTTAATTCCCATACCGATTGCGAATTCATCGAACTCCCCCGATGTGAACATGGTGCCCTGATCGGTAGTAATCGTTTGGGGAATCCCAAATCGGTAAATAATATGCTCCTTCACAAAATCAATCATATTGGCCGATGTGACTTTCTTCAAAGGAATAGCTTCAACCCACTTAGTGAAATAGTCAGTGGCAACTAGAATGAACTTATGCCCTTTGCTAGATGGTGGATAAATCTGGCCGATCAGATCGATGGCCCATCCCCGGAACGGCCAAGGCTTTATTATAGGATTCATAGCCGATGCGGGTGCTCTCTGGATATTACCAAACTTTTGACAACCTTAACATCCCTTGAAATATTTAAAACAATCTTCAAGTATGGTCGGCCAAAAATATCCATTCCTTCGAATCATCCACTTCATCTTAAAAGCTGACTGATGCGCTCCACACACTCCTTCATGGATTTCCCCCATCAAACTTCTAGCTTCATCATCACCCAAGCATCGGAGAAGAATTCCGTCGATAGTTCGATAATACAATTCATTTTCAAGGAGCACATACTTGGTTGCTTGAGATCGAACCCGTCTTTCAACTTTTTTAGATGGATCTTTTAGATAATCAATAATTTCTTTCCTCCAATCACCGGCACCGACTGCCGATGTCGCATTAATCATTGGCTGATATCCCGAGGCATGCTGAGCTAACCGATTAGCGTCTTCATTATGCAATCGGGGAACATGCTCCAATCGGAAATCCTTGAATTCCTTTAACAGTTGCATACTTCTCTCAAAATAAGTTATGAGGACTTCACTTCGGCATTCATAGCTTCCGGCCAATTGATTTATAACCAACATAGAATCCCCGAATATTTCAACAGCATCAGCACGAACTTCTCTTAACAACTCCAATCCCTTGATCAGAGCTTGATACTCAGCCTGATTATTTGTTGATGTGGCAACAATCGGCAAGGAAAACTCATACTTCCTCCCCTTAGGGGAAACTAATACAATGCCGATTCCTGCCCCCCGGTCACAGGTAGATCCATCAAAGAAGAGCGTCCAGGGTACAATTTCCAAGGTTTCCACTAGACCGCAATGCTGAGTCACAAAATCGGCCATAATCTGCCCTTTGACTGCCTTAGCCGATTCATAACACAAATCGAACTCCGACAGCGCTAAAATCCACTTACCGATCCTACCACTCATAATCGGCATAGATAGCATGTATCGGACCACGTCATCTTTGCAAGCAACAGTGCATTCGGCCGATAACAGGTAATGTCTCAGCTTGATACATGAAAAATATAAGCATAAGCATAATTTCTCAATGGCCGAATACCTGGTTTCAGCATCAATCAACCTCCTACTCAAATAATAAATTACTCTTTCTTTCCCTTCAAATTCTTGAACTAAAGCTGAACCGATAACCGATCCATCGGTAGATAAATACAATCTGAAGGGCTTCCCTTGTTGAGGTGGAACTGGAACTGGAGGATTTACTAGATACTTCTTGATTTCATCCAGAGCCAACTGCTGTTCTTCTCCCCAAATAAACTCTTGATCGGCTTTCAATTTAAGAAGAGGACTGAAAGTACGAATCCTACCAGACAAATTCGATATAAATCTCCTGATAAAATTTAACTTGCCGATCAAGGATTGGAGCTCGGTTTTGTTGGTAGGGGCCACTATTTTATTGATGGCATCAATAGATCTTCGACTAATTTCAATACCCCTCTGATGTACCATGAAACCAAGAAACTGTCCTGCCGATACACCAAATGCACACTTGTTGGGATTCATCTTCAATCCATGCTTCCTTGTGCACTCTAACACTTTTTGTAAATCGGCAAGATGCTTTGAGAAATCTCCAGACTTAACCACCACATCATCAATATAAATCTCCACGAGCTTGCCGATGAACTCATGAAATATAAAATTCATAGCCCTTTGATAAGTAGCACCAGCATTCTTCAACCCAAAAGTCATGACTATCCATTCAAATAGCCCAACATGACTAGGACACCTGAATGCGGTTTTTGGAATATCCTCCTCTGCCATGAATATTTGATTGTAACCTGCATTACCATCCATGAAGCTGATGACCCGATGACCAGCCGCAGCATCAACCAGTAGATCGGCGACAGGCATTGGGTATCCATCCATCGGCGTAGCTTTATTGAGATTCCTGAAATCAATGCACACCCGAAGCTTCCCGTTCTTCTTGTAAACCGGAACAACATTGGAAATCCATTCGGCATACCGACACTGCCGAATAAACTTAGCTTCAATAAGTTTAGTGATTTCGGCCTTAATATCAGGTAGAATGTTAGGATTACATCGGCGGGCTGGTTGCTGATGTGGCCGAAATCCAGACTTGATGGGTAACCGATGTTCAACAATTGATCGGTCTAAACCAGGCATCTCTGTATAATCCCAAGCAAAGCAATCTTTATATTCCTTTAACAAACTAGTCAATTGTCGCTTACTCTCAGGATCTAATTTAGCACTAATAAAAGTAGGCCTAGGCTTATCACCACTACCTATATCTACTTCTACCAAATCATCGGCCGATGTGAATCCCTGGCCTAATTTTCCATCATCGGCGAATCTATCCATTAAAAACCGTCGTCAGAACCGACTGCTTGGATCGGTGGAATCTCATAATCGGCAACTTTGAGAAAATCTTTCTCCCAAACTTCTCCTGAAATGCACCTGGTCCTTTCGTAAGTATCCGCTTCTGCCGATGCGATAACATAAGAAGAATCTCCTGGGACAATCTCAATCTTGTCACCTACCCACTGAACCAAGCACTGATGCATTGTAGATGGGATACAACAATTGGCATGAATCCAATCTCTTCCCAATAATAAGTTGTAAGCACCTTTTCCGCTGATCACGAAGAAAGTTGTCGGCAAGGTTTTGCTGCCGATGGTCAACTCTGCACATATCGCCACCTTGACTGGAGACACGTTTCCTTCAAAGTCTTTGAGCATCATATCGGTCTTGGTCAAATCTTGATCCCCTTTTCCAAGCTTCCGATATACTGCATACGGCATAATATTAATAGCAGCTCCACCATCCACTAGGATCTTGGTCATTGGCTGCCCATCAACCCTTTGAGGAACAGAGCTTTAAGATGCTGCCTCTCGTCATCGGCAGGTTTCTCAAAGATAGCCGTCATCGGATCCAGAGCCAACTGAGCTATCTGATCAGAAAATTCCAACTCATCATCACTGGCTGGTGCAAGAAACTCCATCGGCAACATGAAGACCATGTTGACGCCTGCCGATGGACCTTCCCTCTTAGTGTCTGACGGCTGCTGACTTCCAGAGTTCTCTCCCTTGTTTAGCTCTTCTTGCCTTTCACGTTGCAATCTCCTTTTCTGTGTCTTGGTTAATCCTCCAGGGCACCATGGAGGAAGTGGCCTTTGCCTTGCTGTCGGGCGTCGGTTCTCCCTTGACTCCATACGATGCGTGTTAGCATCCCTGCAAAATATGAATTCATCGGGAACCCGCGCATCAGCCATTCCCTCGAGCTCTTCTTGGTTCCTGGGAAAATACTGGACACGGTCACTAAGTCTGTCGTGCCCACTACATCTGCCCCCCAGCCGGTCATGAACTGACACCCTTCCTCTGATCGGCCCATTAAATCGCCGTTCATCATTATGATAATGCCGATCGATCCTATCGTACCAATCATAACCGTTGCACTCAGGGCAGTCTCTGACAGTAGGAAGCTTGATATTTTCCTCCCAACAATGGATGAAGAATGGACAATTCCAATGATCCCTGTGCCGATTCCACTCCTGTCGGCGTCTTTCTTCTTCCCGTAGATAATCTTCCTGCTGGCGCCGATACCGATCTTCCCGTTGTTGCCATTTTTCTCGAGGCCTTCTATGAGTTATGACGATACCGGATCGTGGAAGCCTTCCTGAGCTAGTTCCTTCCTGGACCAAGCCCTTACTTCTTGCATCGGCAGTAGTAACTTGATGCTGGGGATCTACCGATGCACTCTTCTCAGCTGTCTCCGATGTTAAGGCCTTAGCCTTCCCCTTAGCATCCAACATGTTTGTCGGGAAAGGATGTTGGTCTATCTTCATCGGCTTCTGGGCTTTGGAACTGTCAAACTTGATTCTCCCTGACTGTATAGCCGATTGCAGCTGCTGTCTGAATACTTTGCACTCGTTGGTGTCATGGGAAGTTGCATTATGCCACTTGCAATATCTCATCCTCTTCAACTCTTCTGCCGATGGAATCACATGGTTAGGTGACAGTTTGATCTGACCTTCCTGAAGTAGAAAGTCAAATATCCTATCGGCCTTAGCGGTGTCAAAAGCAAACTTCTCTGGTTCCTTCTGCCCAAAAGGACAAGACATCGGCTTCTTGTTTTTTACCCACTCTGCCAAACCGATTACTGGTTCTTCATCAGAATCTGAGCTTATTGCTTCATCAACAAATGACACTTTCTTATTCCATGCTCTCTTGGGCTCGAAAGGCTTGATGTCTTGATCAGAAATCCTCTGCACCAAATGACTTAAACTTTCGAACTCCTGAGAGGCATACTTATCACTGATATGTGGCAACAAACCCTGGAAAGCCAAATCGGCTAGCTGCCGATCATCCAGAACCAGGCTATAGCATTTATTCTTGACCTCTCGTATCCTCTGCACAAATCCCTCAACCGACTCATCATTACGTTGCCTCAACTTGACCAAGTCGGTGATCTTCTTCTCATGAACCCCCGAGAAGAAGTATTTGTGGAATTGCTTCTCTAGATCGGCCCAAGTAATTACTGAGTTGGGAGGTAATGATATGAACCAAGTAAAGGCCGATCCAGACAATGATGATGAAAATAGACGAACCCTCAATTCGTCCCTGTTACCAGCCTCTCCACATTGAATAATGAACCTGTTGACATGCTCCATGGTTGACGTGTCGTCCTGTCCGGAAAACTTTGTAAAATCCGGTACCTTGTACCGATGTGGAAGCGGAATCAAATCATACGCGGGAGGATACGGTGTCCGATAAGAATAAGTGTTGACTTTGGGTTTTATCCCAAATTGTTCCCTCATTACTTCAGCAATCTTATCGGCCCAATATGCATCGGCATCTTGCCGATGAGGCGGCTGCGGATCTGGCACTTGGTGGCGAACCTCCACGTGTCTGTTCGGGACGTGATCTGCACGGAACATTGTATTGATCACCTGTCCTCCAATCTGCGGACCACCAAACTGCTGTCCACCGATTGGCTGTCCTCCGAGTTGCTGTCCAAAATTCATTGGCTGGTTGGGAATCCCCTGACCTTGGAACCCGGGATAGACCTGCCCTTGCTGGAACCCTGTAGTCTGGTAACTCTGCTGGGGTGATTGTGGAAAGGCTTGCTGTCCAAACCATCCATTATTAGCGTTCATTGGCATAGGTGCTGCCGATGATTGGTAATTGGGTACCGTCGTTGAATTGACATACCCCGACTGGGCCATAGGCCTCTGTTGCATCAGCATTGACTGCCGATGCGTTGGGCATCTGGAACATTGAATCTTGAGGATTTCCAGTGTGAGGCCTTGCAGTAGTAGTTGTGGTATACCGAGGACTCTGGTTCACCGGCGCATTGGGAGGTGCCGATGTCATAGGAGTTTTGCCCCTCATGTCAGTTATTTGTGATGTTCCCGGCGTCAACTCTGGAGGCATACCGTAACCCCACCAGTTAGGAGGAAGAGTCAACCCTGACATTGCCGGTGCCAACATATCTGTTGTCAGTTTATGCTGCCCAACTGAAATTTGTGGGTTGGTTGCCATCGGCATAGATAGTGCACCAGTAGTCCCCGATGTACTTGGAGGGACGGCAGATTGTGCACTTGCATTCGTCAAGGCAGCCGATGGAGCCGTGACCTCTGGCGCCGTTGGCTGATGATGGGAGGGGCCCACATAATCTGGTGGGATTTGTCCTTCCTTGAAAGTTCTTGCCACGGCATTGAAAACCGTATTAGACAGTACACCAGCTTGGTTAATCAACGCTCGATTGATGGCATTGTCAACCATATCTTGAAGCTTGCCAGGATTTGCGTCAAAGGTAACCTGCCGTGGTGCCGGCAGTGCATCTTTCTGGACCACTTCGCCGCTCCTGTTTATGCTGAAAGACCTCAGGCATTGCTGCTTGAACTCTTCCATGGCTTGGGCAATAGCTTGCTTCTGCTCATCCTTGAGGTTGGCCTCCGTCACGGGGATGACGTTCTCTTGATCGAGGTCAGAGATCGACATGTTGATCTTGATCTTGAATCTAGTCCCACTGGGCGTGCCAAAAGATGTGTTGATGCAAAACTGGTCTGCAAACACAAAGGGCTAATACCCGATTCAAACGTTAAGGCGTGCCAGCCGATTTGACCTTGCTATCGGCAAAGGTGATAACTTGAATACTTTAGTCCTGACAACAGCGATGCGCCCGGATGTCACGGCTAAGAGGTACTCGCGCGGAACTTGAGAACACGCCGAACTTAAGTCGACGAATTCCTAAGAACTCGTAACAAAAAGAAAAAAGTATGACGAAGTCGTCGAAAAGTAAATGCTGGAATATGAGTAAAAACGTGTGTTTGATTTCTTGATTGATTATTACAAGGCCCTAGGGTCTATATTTATACCCTGCTCAAAGAGCTACAACTAGACACGATTAGAATTCGAATTCCAAATTACACGGAATCCGTATACAAAATGATGCAAATAATTAAGGAAATAACAAAACTATCCCTCGTGACAAACCGAAACTCCTCCACATAACGACCGGCAGCTTCCAGACTCCTCCTTTGCATCATCGGCAGATCCTTTGCCATAGTCATCGGCAGACTTTCTTATCTAGCCATCGGCACCATATTACTGCCTGTGGACTTAGTCACATTCAACTTCCCCCTCATCGGCAACCATCCTCATCGGCAACCCGCTTTGTAAACATCGTACTGTCACCTTATCCTGCCATCCTAGATACGTGCCCAAAAACGGTGTCAACAGAGTGAGCACCCGAGGCTGGCTTTTTATAGGCCAAAGCGCTCAGCTGCGTGCCATTAAAAATGCTACTGTAGCGCATCGTCGGTGCCTAATTTGCATGCACGATGCATGCAAATGGACGGTGCCTAATCACCGTGTCCTTGCATGCAGGTGCATGAAATGGACGGTGCATGCTCGTCCTGCATGCATGCATGAGATATATATTCGTGTAGGTGTACTGCTATGTTTTCTTGCATGTAAGCTTGCTGGTACTCGTTGTTATTTGTGCGCGAAAAAAATATGGATGGATTAGATGGAGATACAATAGAGCTCAAATTATTTTATAGTTTTTGAAATATATTTTGAAAATAATTTTTAATGTGAGTGATTTTTGAATGTGATTTTTTGCGATGTTACAAGGAGTTTGTCACTTGCTAAGTACTAGGTTTGAGCACAAACATGACAAGTTCAATGGTAATAAAGAGGTCAAAGTCAATCTATGAAAGTAAACCACAACTTGGACTTGGTGGATGCAACCTTGCTTGCATATATGCTCGTTTTAAAAGGTATGCTTTGATGATGCTAATGGGACCTTTTTCATATGTCTTATATCCATCCCAATCTATGTTGGTCTCTGGAAAGTTTGGTGAAGTTTGGAATCAAGAAGTCACATGAAATGATAAGTTATATCCTTGTTGGAATGACTCTATTAACGAAATAGAATAATGGGTCACCAACCAAACCTTGCAAACTTGCTCATATGACTCTAGGTGAATTATACAACAAAAGCTATGAAGGGTTCATGTTGAGCTTGTGCCTAGACAATGCTTCAATTGGCCTAAAACCTCAATTCAAGCTTTATCAAGTTGCTACTTTGACCAAAGTCAAAGTTTGACTTCTGTACTAGTTCTGAGATTTGACCTTAAATAAAAGTTCTAGCTTAACTTCTGTAGAACTAACTTTGTTTTATGGTCAAGAGCTAGTTTGGTACCTAACCTAGTCAAACTAAGCTTACAAGATTCAATGCAGTGCTGTTTTGGAACTCCAGAATTTTGGCCAAGTCCTCAAGGTGCTCAGTTTCGGGTACCCTAGTTTGGAGCCTTGTATCTTCCAAATAAAACTGAACTAGTACAATGTACTTTTGTAAATGTTGTAGTATAGTTTGCATACTACAATCTTTGTTAAAGTTACTAAGTCTGAATCGTCTTCGAAGCATGTCAAATAATAGTCCCAAGATTGAATCTGCTGTAATTTCCAGCACTTAGAGTTTCTAAGACTAGGTTTGCAGTTCATCACGTTGGCATTCCGCGTTCTACAAATTTTACTAAAGAACTTGTTTGGGTCCCAAAATAGAAGTTGGAGTACATATTGTGGACAAGAGCATGCCAAAAGATGACACCAGTTTGACTTTGTTTTGGTCATCAATGTTGAGTTTTGTTAATCATTATCAATTCATTGACACTCCAAGGTGGGCATCAAATTATCTACTAATCTGCAACTCTAATGACCATGGCACCTTAATCAAAGTTGGAGAGTGTCAAGAGTAGAGCAAACTTTATTTTTGGTCCATGTCCAAATTCAGTCCAGATCTGGCCTAAATTGCTTCCCACGCTGACCACATCGTTGCCCGACACGTGTTCGGTGGAATGCCTCAATGGCGGACACGTCGCTGGTGCGTGGCATCCATGCGCGAGTTGAAGCCCCCACCTCCTGTGCTGCTCGTCCAGGTGCCCCTACCTCCTCCAGAGTGGATGGCGAGCTCCCCACTCCTCCAAGGCGTCCTCTCTCGCCCTCGCGCACTTCTCCTCGCGCTCTACCGCGGGAACGCCGCCGCGTCCACCATGGCCGACTGCTTGAGCTCGCACCCGCTGCGTTACACGCTACTTCGCGCCTTCTTAGCCCAAGCTAAGTGTCTTAGCGCCACCGCCGTATCCTTTTGACCGCACTGGGCTCCATTTCCGGCCCCAACCGTCGCCGGAGCACCGCCACCGCCGGGAGCAGTCCACCGTCGCCGCCTGCTGTCGTGGCTAGGCCGCCACAGGCTCTCTCCCGGCCATCCAAGACGACCAGCAGATGCGCGTTGACCTCCTGGTGCTTCCCCACCCCTCCATCGCCGCCGACGAGGCCTCAGCCAGCCGGAACAGGAACCTCCGGCGAGGTCCCCTGTTTTCCTCGCGACCAGAGACCTCGGGTTTAAATTTGACGCAAGCCAGGGAGTTTTCTGCGAAGTCAATGACTCATATGAATAGTGTTTCTGGTCTATCGCGTGATTCGTGGAAAACTCAGGGTTCCCCGTGCAAAGTCGTTTTCCTTTATCCTTTGTTTTTGCAGATTTCTTGTATGAACTTTGTTAATGCATAGAATTCATAGAAAAGTCTGAAAATAGCAAATGTGGACTTTTTGGAATCCTTATAAATTTCTCTATGCAGTAGATCTATAATATGGCGTGGTTTAGTTTGATGTCTTAGTCGTAAAAATAGATTTATGCAGTTAGGTTTTAATTGCTTGTTATATTTGTCTTCTTTATAACTGCTGTGTTATTCCTCAAATAAATGTGAAAATATTGTGACATGCTTTGCACATGATGTTTGATATCTGGTAAAAGTTTCATGAATTTAGGACTGATAGATTAAGAGTTATGAAAATAACAAATGTCCTGTGTTCCTTTGCTCCTATTCTGAGTGGATCTGCATGTTTGAATTGTTTGGCTCAGTTAAGTTGTGAATCTTGCCTGGATGAAAATATATATGTTTTATTACTTTTCATAAGCTTTCCAAAAAGATAAATAGCAAAATTTTTGGTTAAGCACATGTTTAGTTATAGTAGTTTAAAGTACTGTTCCAGTTTCTATCTAAACCCAGACAGGATTGCATTGTTGGTAATGTAAGACCTTGTTAGTGGTAAATTTAGCTCTAGATTAAAGTTATAGCTATTTAATGTGGCATGACAGATTCTATCCATGTTTTGGACGGAGATGTCTTTATGGGGTTAATTGACCTTGTTAACTGTAGATTCATATTTAGATGATAATAAGAAAGTTGTAGGTAACTTTATGAGCTGTCCAAATATATAAGAATCATGTTTGCTGGAGGTCTACAACTCCAGTTATGCTGCTTTGAAGTGCCAATCAGTTTTCTGTGTGTAATTGTACCTCTACTGTTTGGACAGCATGAGCAGTTTTATTTATGCAACTAATTCCATGATATAAATGATGTTTGCTGTGCAACTTGTCTATATAAAAGATGTAGATAATTTATTAACTTATCTTGTGGTAAAGTTGCATATCATTTGGCTAAGTTGTTTATGAGTTACAGTAGTATGAAGTTCATCCCTTGAAATGCTTGTTCTCTGTAAGTTCCTGGACCAGATTATATGGTCATGCATGTTTGACTTGGTTAACTTGTTAATCATGCTAATATGATTAAAGATGAATTGTAGATAATTTGATAATCTTTCCAGAATGTCCTATTGCATAGTTGTTGGAGATGTGTAACTCCAGTTATGATTTATTTACTGAATTGTTGCATGTATGTCCATAATTGCTGAAATACATGAATGCTTGATTGCTTTACTTTGTGTGAGCTATGTATGATTCATGTCTTTAGTAGTGGTTAAGTAATACACTTGTAACCCTGTTAAACTTGTGTTATGATTGATATGTTTGCTCTATATAATTGGTTGTGTGATGTTAGCTAAATAACTTTGGATGCCTGTGTCTTGCATACTTTTATGTGATGCATGTTGTGTTATTATTTTTTATATTCATGCACTTGCATCTTGCATCTCATCTTGAATCACGTGAAGGACTTGGTGTGGGAACAAACCCGAATATGGTGTTGGGTGGACCCATCCCGAAGGTGGAAGGACTAAAAAGTGTTGTGACCTTAGGTGTTACCAAGACGGAGCAACTAACTGAACTGACTCAGTATTGATCCCAGGCAAGCCTCGGAGCATTATAAGTCTCCTACTACTTTTGAATGCAAGTGAGAATATATGTTATATATGTATTGTTGCATTAAGTATAGGAGTTGGGTGAAACCCTTGCTGCATATATCACTCCTTGTCCAGCAAATATACCTATAATCCTATGTAGATTCGGGATCGAATCTAAATGCTTAGTCATGCTTAGACCGGTAGAAGCCAGGTGATGCCCTATCACCTGAGCGAGATAGGTGGATACCTAAAAAGGTTGGCTATATATGCTATCATGGAAATAACCAGGAAATAAGGATGAATAATTGGAGACCGGGCGGGTCGATGATAGAGAAGTAACAAGACATGGAGGTCTTGGGTGCCTATCTATCCCCGCCTGTGTCGATTAAGGACCGATCGTTGACGGCCCTCTTGTCATGTTGAATGCATGCCCCACACTTAGCTGGAAGGATAAGTGGTTCCGACCGCGAAGCCTGAGCACTATTCGGGCCGGGAGTCGAGCTGTCATGCGCTGTATTGGTGATGGTTGAGGAGAACGACGAGGGCGCGGCGCGCAACCTTGGTATACCTTGGATACCTCAGTCGCTGGAACGGTCCTCGGGTACTGGCGGTGCCTGCTGAACCCACAAATTGGTCCTGGATAGTGTAATATGGTGACCTGTAGCTCACTTTGTCCGGTAAGTGTGGTTTGTGTGGGGAATAACTCGCTAGCTGGTCAGAAATCGATTCGAATCGCCATCGCTCCTGGACAGTGAGCACTTGACTCGAGCTTCGTCATCGTAGTAATGTTTATGGAACACTTGGATGGTTATGGTATGATGATGTTGGAAATGCCACATCAAATATGGGTACTATTGTTGTATCTTAATCAACTGATTGCTTTAGTATAGGTGCTAATCTAGATGATAGGTTAATGATTATTAACTTGAGCTAAATACCAGAAAGGTTACTTAGTTGCAACTTAAGCTTTTTATGCAAAAATTGTTGTCAAGCTAGCTCCACCAATAAAGCCTTGCATACTCCTTGTGTCATATTATTTCTGGTTTATGACGGGTAAGTCTAGCTGAGTACCTTCTCGTACTCAGGGTTTATTCCCACTTGTTGCAGGTTATGATGTATCATGGCTACTGCAAGAGTTGGATGACTCCTACCATATTAGAGGAGTAAGATCAGGGGCATGATCCTTCTTAGTTACCTCATCTATGTTGCTTTTGTTGGAGTTGACCTGGATACTAGCATGTATTTGAAATGAGGGCAATATTAGTTTTAAATTACTTTGCTTCCGCTACTTTTCAACTCAAGTTGTAATAACTATATTGAACTCTGGTGTTTGCCAAACTACTTGTGAAATGGATGTAACATATGATTTGTTATGTTGAATCACTACGATCTTGGCTTGTATGATGGTTGGTTTGAAATCCCTTGTGATTTCACGGACTACCAGGTTTACGAGAGTTCGATTACGTTAAAGCAACTGCTTTGGCGGGAGTTTTCCGTAGTTGATCTCTTGTAAATTGGGCGGTTCTGTTACAGGTGGCGTGCATGAAAGTGGCCAAGGTGGGACGTCGATTCGGGCCATTCCTGGGCCGAATTGGATCATGGGCTCAAAATTAAGTTTGCTCACCTCGGCCTGCTCTCCAACTTTGATTAAGAGTGCAAAGCCATTAGACCAACAGATTAGGAGATAATTAGATGCCAAGTCACGAGTGTCAACGTATTGATGGAGATTAGCGAAACCAAGAATTGATTGTCCAAACCATGTCAAACTTGATGCAACTTTCTGTATGCTCTTCTCCAAACAATTATCCACAACTTTTATTCTTGGACCAACTTGAGTTGCTTTACAAAAACACGAGAACGCGGCATGCCAACGGGTCGACGTCCGTTTGGCGATAAAATAACCACTTGCTGTTTTGGGAGCTACTTTTAGATATCCAAATGAACTCCAAATTTGATGATACTTGATGCATTGCTTTCATCAAGAAGAGTACTCCGACTCATATTAAGGAATCTAATTGAGTTACTATATGAATTTGGATAATAAAATGTCACAAGAAGCTAACTTGCTGCTGTCACTTTCCAGGGACTTTGAATTATTTCTCAGGGATAAAAGGCTGCAGCTGATTCCAACTTGGAGCCTCTGTTTGAACTATTTGCAGGCTGCTTTGGTTCTTGACCCTTGAATAAAATTTCTTCTACAGAAGCAAAACTACAACTTTCATTTAGGGTCAAACCTCATAACCGTAACAGAAGTCAAACTTTCACTTTGGTCAAAGCAGTATCGTGATAAAGCTCCAAATGGGGTTTTAGGCCAATTGAAGCATTTTCTTGACATAAGCTTAACATGAACCCTTCATTACTTTTGTTGTATAATTTATCTAGAGTCATATGAGCAAGTTTGGAAGGGTTGGTTCATGACCCATGATTCTATTCCCTTAAGAGAGCCATTCCAACAAGGATATAACTTATCATTTCATGTGACTTCTTGATTCCAAACTTCACCAAACTTTTCTAGAGACCAATATAGATTGAGATGGATATAAGACACATGGAAAATGTCCCACTAGCATCATCCAAGTATACCTTTTAAAAGGGCCTATATGTAAGTAAAGGTGCATCTTCCAAGTCCAAGTTAGGGCTTACTTTCATAGACCGACTGTGACCTCTTTCTTACCATCAAACTTTTCATGTTTGAGCTCAAACCTAGTACTTATCAAGTGACAAACACCTGGGGTGTTACATTAACCATGTTAGACTAGCCCTACACACAATTATTTTTGTATTTTAGTTTTGGTATGCATGGTATGCAAAGCAAAAGCTATTTACAAATTTCAACACACAACTTCATTTTTTAGTGAAGTTAGAAAAATCAAGCACATTAAGTTCATTTCTCAACATACAAAACCTAGCTTCATCTAGGAGTTTTGTGAAGATATCCGCCAATTGATTTTCCGTTCCCACATTCTCTAGAGATATGTCACCTTCAGCAACATGATCCCTAAGGAACTGGTGGCGGATGTCAATGTGTTTTGTGCGGGTGTGTTGAACCGTGTTTTTAGCAAGTTTTACGACACTTTCATTATCACACAACAAAGGTACTTTGTCTAGTACTACTCCATAGTCAAGCAAAGTTTGTTTCATGTAAAGTATTTGTGCACAACAAGCACCAGCGGCAATGTATTCCGCCTCAGCCGTTGACAAAGCAACACTATTTTGTTTCTTTGACATCCAAGAGACAAGTGATCTACCTAGGAAATGGCACCCTCCGGATGTGCTTTTTCTATCAATCCGGCACCCAGCATAATCCGAATCGGAATAGCCTACAAGTTGGAATCTTGCACCTTTGGGATACCATAAGCCTAGGCAAGGTGTGTATTTTAGGTACATAAGAATTCTCTAGACGGCAATCAAGTGAGATTCCATAGGCATAGCTTGATATCTGGCACACATACACACACTAAACATGATATCGGGCCTAGATGCTGTGAGGTAGAGTAGACTTCCTATCATGGAACAATAGAGAGTCTTGTCAATTGGGTTACCTCCCTCTTCTAAGTCGAGATGCCCATTTGATGTCATGGAAGTCTTGATTGGCTTGCAATCCATCATCTTGAACCTCTTGAGAAGATCTTGAGTGTACTTCTCTTGAGAGATGAAGACCCCTTCCTTCATTTGCTTGACTTGAAATCCTAGGAAGAAGGATAGCTCGCCAATCATGGACATCTCAAACTCCTTGGACACCAAATCACCAAATTCCTTGCAAAAATCTTCATTAGTTGAGCCAAAAATAATATCATCAACATAAACTTGGCAAGTGAAGATTTCCCCATTCATTTTCTTGGTGAAGAGTGTTGTGTCAACTTTCCTAATCTTGAAGCCCTTCTCAATGAGGAAGTCCCTAAGCCTCTCATACCAAGCTCTAGGAGCTTGCTTGAGACCATAGAGAGCCTTGGACAACCGGTAGACATGCTTCGGGTACCTAGGGTCTTCAAACCCGGGGGGTTGCTCAACATAGACAAGCTCATTAATATAACCATTCAAAAAAGCACTTTTCACATACATTTGAAACAACTTGATATCATGACTAGATGCATATGCAAGTAGGATACGGATTGCTTCAAGTCTTGCCACTGGTGCAAAGGTTTCACCGAAGTCAAGACCTTCCACTTGTGAAAAGCCTTTTGCCACGATCCTTGCCTTGTTGCACACCACTTTGCCTTGATTATCCTTCTTGTTCCGAAAGACCCACTTTGTTCTAATCACTCTTGCATCTTTGGGTCGCTCTTCAAGTGTCCACACTTGGTTGCGAGAGAAGTTGTTCAACTCCTCTTGCATGGTAATGATCCAATCCGCATCACGAAGAGCTTCCTCTAGTCTTTGATTCATCTTCAAGACACACAAAAGCGTGATGTTCAATAAATAAAGCATGTCTAGAGCGTGTAGTTACACCACATGATGGACTCCCGATGATGAGATCTTGAGAGTGATCTTGGAGGAGATGTGATGATCTTCTTGGCGCCACTTGAGGGGTTGCTTGTGGAGCATCAACATCTTGTGCTTGTGCCACCGCTTGCTCATGAGTGACTTGGGTGTCTTCATGAGCATCTCTCATGTCCTTGTCTTCATCTTGTGGTACATGTGAGGTGGATGGTGGCTCAATGACTTGCACATCATCATCTTCTTTTGGCTTGATGTCTCCCACCGACATATTCTTCATGGCGTCCCTCAATGGTTCACCACCTACATCATCAAGATTATCACTTGCTCCTTGGGAGCCATTAGTTTCATCAAATTCAACATCAAATGTTTCTTCAACCATGTTTGTGGCATGGTTAAAGACCCTATATGCCTTGGACTTTGATGAATAGCCAACAAAGCAGCCAATGTCACATCTTCTTTGGAACTTGCCCAAGTGTTGGCGCTTCTTGTAGATGTAGCATTTGCACCCAAACACTATAAAGAATGAGACATTGTGCTTCTTCCCATTGAGCAACTCATATGGTGTCTGTTGACGGTCCTTAAGTATCAAATTTAATTATCAAATAAATAAAGAAAAGGATCCAAATGAAATCAACATCTAGACTTAGGGTTTTATCTGACAGAATTCCACGAGTTTTGGTGTTTGTCTATTTCTGCAGGGGGTTATCAGGAAATATGGAAGAAAGGCCCACACGTCGGGATTACATAGAGATATTAACGTGCCACGCAAATATCTTACATCTAGAAGACTCCAGAAGCCACGAGACCGAAGCGGAGGCGAAACGGGGCCAGAGGCAGGGTGCCCGCCCTCCTGCCCTGGGCGCCCACCCCCTCTGAGAGTCCAATCAGGACTCTGCTTCCTGGGAGATCTCCACCAACCTAAAGGATGAATCTAAACCATACAATCTATGTCGGTTTGATCCAACGGCCCATATTCACTTGAAGGGACTATAAAACCAGACCCCCTGGCCCCTGGAGGAGAGAGCCTCTCAACCCTAATTCATTATTCCTCAAGGGAGAAGAAGCCCCTGATCAAGATTAGAGCCACCACATCAATTAGACATCTAGATTAGCATAGCTACATAGGATTAGAACTAGAAGGAGTCAATCTTCGATTGGTTTCCGGATCTGTCAAGAGGATTCTTGGTAATTCTCTAATTGTGCTTCTAATTGCTTTCTAATTATCTTTGTTCTTCAATATTATGAATATGACTTTGTTCTACTTCAATATATTTCTTATGACTTTGCTCTACTTGTTTATATTCAAGATTATATTGTTCTTAGTTTATCATAGTTATGTACTTGGCTTAGTTAGATTGGATCTATATACATGTTTAGGATCATACAACGTTTATCCAATGGATCCATGGGTAAATGATAGATATTGTGTAGGCGTGGTGCTTATACCGTATTTATCTGCGATTGTACCCAATATGCCAGATCGTGGGGTAGTTTGTGATAGTGACAGCTTCATTGATTCTTATATAGTCCCCCTCTCGTGTATTGGGCTGGCAGAGCAAAATTATTATAGGGGAGTGATTGCTATGTTTCTCATTTACCTTGCTAATATCACTATGCATGGGCGTAGTCTTGTCTCACAATGATTGCTAAGTATGCTTGCACTAACTATGATAATGCTAGACTATATAGTTGAGAATAACATAGGAAATATTCTTGTAGTTCGTTCTAATTCCATGCTAATAACTTTCTAGAGTATCTAATTGAGGTGCTTATCATATTTATATGTGGCTGATCAGATTAATTATCTTTGTCATTATTCATTACTTCATATATCTTTTATGTGACACTTATCCCTGTATAAAAGAGTTAGATAACTGTTCTCAATTATACATGCAATGATAGATGCTCAATCTCATATTCTATTCTGTAATCAATATTGATGATTGCTAATCCCTTCCCAGTGGTAAAAATATAAATAACGATACCTGGAATACTTCCCGGTTAAAATGCTACATCGGTATTAATCTGTGCGCTTGCAGATCCCATTCATTATTTATTTAGAAGAGCAATTGCATATTTCAATACCGCGTCTCTCGTGTCATGCTGGGGATGACAACTTGGCTTAAGTGGTATGAGGGATAGGTTTGGCATTTTTGGCACCATTGCTAGAATTAGAAAACTGTCTACTTTTGGTAATGATGTTAAGAATACCCAACAAGCATTTTTGGCGCCGTTGCCGGGGAAGGTTGATTAATAATCAGGAATGGAATAAAAGATTTTGAGTTATCATTCGCATCACTAATATGATTGAGCTTATTAATTCTCTCATACAGTTTTACCCTAATATTTTTCTATTTTATCTTATGCAGGGGAATGTATGAATAGAAGACATCTTCCAGGAAATTTTGTTGACAATCCCGAAGCATTATTCAAGAAGACGAGAGCCAAGTTCAAGAAGAGATCATCAACACTTCAGCAAGAAGCTTCATCCAATCAAGAAGATCACCGAAACTTGTCTTCAGAGTTCGAAGCCATGGCGAACAAATCAATCCGTGAGTTCTCAGCTCCCACTACAGACAACATCCGCACTGGACCTGCTGCAGAGATCGATGGCAACTTTGAGCTCAAGCCTGGACTTATCAACATGGTGCAATCCAACCAGTTTTGTAGGAAGGCACACGAAGATGCTAGTGCTCATCTACAACACTTCCTGGAGATTTGCAACACATTTACCATATCAGGAGTTTCCAAAGATGCTATACTACTTCGCCTCTTCCCATTCTCACTCTTAGGAAGAGCAAAGCAGTGGTTGTACGCTACAAAGGAGAAGAATACTACGTGGGCACTTTGCTCAACAAACTTCCTGGCTAAGTTCTTTCCCATGGGCAAGACCAATGCTCTCTGTGCGAAGATTATAAGTTTTCAGCAACAAAATGATGAATCTGTTCCAGAAGCATGAGAGCGCTTCCAAGACTACATCCTAGAATGTCCCCATCATGGAATGGAGAGTTGGCTATTGATGCAGACGTTTTATCATGGGCTCGGCAACAGTGCCCGAGAAACCATGGATGCTGCAGCTGGAGGAGCATTCTTATCACTTACTATATCACAAGCCACAGCTCTTGTGGAGAAGATGGCGTCCAACTAAAGCTGAAATGAAGAGAGGACCCAGACACGCAAGAGAGGGGGAGGTCTGCATCAGCTGAAGGAGGTAGACATGCTGTCTGCAAAGCTAGACCTGCTCATGAAGAAGCTCGACGATAGAGCTGGAGATAAGAAGGAAGTGATGCACATCTACGACTCTCACATGACATGTGAGGAGTGTGGAGATACTGGACACTCAGGCAATCACTGTCCTGAGATGCTTGAGGATGTGAACTACATCAACAACAACAACTACTACTACTACAACCGTCCTCAACAAAATCACGGTTGGAATCAACAGAGGCCTAACTACTCAGGTAATTATCAAGGTAACAATTCTTACAACAATAATAATAATTTTCCACCTTTGAGAGAGTTAGTGTCTAATCAAGGAAAGCTAATGGATAACCTATCTAAGAAATTGGCATCTAATGATAAAATGCTAGAAAATATAAATAATAGAATGGATAATTTCTCTACTGCCATCAAGAATCAAATTAGCTTTAATAAAATGATTGAATCTCAGTTAAATCAAATAGCTGCTGTTGTTCCTGCTACTAACCCCGGTATACCATCACAACCGGAAGGATTAGAATCTGCAAATCTTGTAGACATGTTTGATGCAGGTAATTGGAGTAACCTCGTCACTGAATTCACTACTAACCTTCTGCCGGTCAAGAGAGGAGATCCAGGACACCCCGTCATCCCGATCTCCATCGGCATGGTGGACGTCCCAGAAGCACTCTGTGACTTTGGCTCCAGTGTCAACATTATACCCAGGGTACTCTATGAAAAATTCTTTACATATCCTTTATTAGAAACAACCATATGTTTACAGTTTGCAGATCAGGCAATAAGTTTTCCAAAAGGAATATTGAGGAACCTTTGTGTCCGAGTTGGTACCTTGTATGCCCCAGCAGACTTCGTAGTAGTAGAGACCGGAAATGATGAGAGGGCACCTATCATCTTAGGGAGGCTATTCTTGAACACCACGGGAGCTATCATCTACGGCAGTGCTGCCAATATCAGTTTCTACATCAAAGTGAGGAAGGAGACATTTTTCTTCAGGAACAAGACTACACAAATCCTAGATCAATCCAGACGTGAATCAAGGAAGAGGACCAACAGGAGGAACAGGAACAAGCAAGTGTGGACCGAGTCAGCTAAGATGGTCAATGCAGTTCATGGAGGCCAAGATCATCAACTTAAGTCACCGTTTTTGACCAAGAAGGACGACCCAGGAATGCCAAGCATCTACTGCTCCATAAATGGATACAGCTTCTACAAGACGTTTTGCGACACCGGATCGGGCATCAACATAATGGCCGCAGTCACCTATCGGCTCTTGTTCGGAACCATGCCCCTAAAACCAACATATATTCAGCTCCAGATGGCAGATCAGACGTTTCGAGAAGTTAAAGGAACAATAACTGATGTCCCAGTCAAGATAGACGATCATTTTGTCTACACAGACTTTCAGGTTATTGACATGGGAGAAGATGAATACGATCCACCCATCATCCTTGGAAGACCGTTCCTCAGCACCGTTAAAGCAATCATCTACATTGGAATCGGAGAAGTCCATATGCACTTCCCCTCAGAGAAGAGGAGGCAAATCATCAAGGACGGATGGGCAGACTATGAACAAGAAGTGATAAGGTCAGAAGACGTAGAGTTTAAACAGAATTATCCAGAGGAGACCGAAGCACCGAGTCAGGTATGGAAAGAGAAGATAACTATACATGAAGAGGAGGCGCTGCCGGAAGTACCGACTACGCCACCCAACGAATCCCAGGACAATTGAGAAAATGGAGAGTCCCGTTCGGAGGACTTAAAAACACCGAACGCCTTGCCAAGAGGTAAACTTGGTAGTTATCCTTTCCCTTTCAGTTATTTTAAATAGTCTGCTTAGTTAATTATGTTCATACTATTTTAAAAAGAAAATAAAAATGTTGAAAAACAGTAAGCCCCATGTGAGTATACGAGTGGCATAAAACCCATAAGTACATTCACTGTGGTGGCATAAAAATAAAATAAATATTTCATTTCTGCTTTATAAAATAAAAATATAAAAACAGGGAGTAATAATTATTAAGGAGTCTCAACATGATAAAGGCTAGATATTTATGCTAACACTTAATCAGTTCCACAAGCTTTGTTGTCTATTTGAGCTCTACAGAATTTAAGAATCAAGAAGACTAGCAGATGGAGGACATTCTAATCGCTGTCAGAATGCTGCTGACTTTCAAATACACCTCTGCCACCTGCTAGCTACATCAAGAGAAATTACGTCAAAATTCAGCTTGGGGGAGAGCACCCCCGTTTATCTCGATAAGTATCTCTATCTATCTACCTTTATACTTATACTATTTTAGAATATAAATATACATAAACCAGGAAAAACCAAATAAAGATTTTATGCTTATATATATATATCTTTTGCTTAGTGTGTTTAATAAATAAATAATGTGGCTATGCTAATCTG